>NC_059339.1:83591886-83891886 GCF_018350155.1 Leopardus geoffroyi | reverse complement strand
AGCATGAACGGGGGAGGGGCAGAGAGAGAGGGAGACACAGAATCGGAAACAGGCTCCAGGCTCTGAGCCATCAGCCCAGAGCCTGACACGGGGCTCGAACTCACAGACCGCGAGATCGTGACCTGGCTGAAGTCGGACGCTTAACCGACTGCGCCACCCAGGCGCCCCTGAAAAGGACCTTTAGATGGACAACTTTCCCCTTAACAATGTTCTATTACTTTCACTAATACAGCATAACTCTTCAGTGCATAGCGATATACTGTATTTATTTTATTTTTAATACAGTCTGGGTTGTTTCATGTAAATTAAACACAAATATTTTCCTAGACATTTCTACCAACAATTATTGGTATCAACTGTATGATAGTTTAAACTTCCATTTTTTAGAAAAAATATGAAGAAATAGAAAATATCTTGCTTACAGGGTACCTGGGTGGCTCAGTTGGTTAAGCGTCTGACTCTTGACTTTGGCTCAGGTCATGATCTAATGGTTTGCAGGTTCAAGTCCTGCACTGGGCTCAACACTGACGCAAAAAGCCTGACTGAGATACTCTCTGTCTCCCTCAAAAAATGAAAATATCCTCCTTACAAAAGAAAATCTTGGCAAACTTCAAGTACAGCAAAGGTGTATATTATATTTGATAACAACTAATTGATTATCCTAAAAATGGTATCAAAATATTGAATCTTTAGATGTGACAGCAGTCTTAGAGACAGTGTTTAGAAGGCTAAGTGAAGCTATAGGAAAAAAAATTTAGAAAAAATTTTAAATATGAATATCATGCCATACTACACAATTCCATGAAATATGAAATTAATATTCGTCTAATGAGAAAGCATTTTTATCTATATTTATTTACTTATTTTGGAACATTGTAGCATAGAAAAACAGAAAAAAAATAAATAAAAAGGAAAATGTCCTTTCTCTGTTCCAGAATCCCAACCAGGTACCACATGGCATTTAGTTGTTGTATCTATCTTTAGATTCCTGTGGGCCATTACAGGTTTTCAGACACCCCTCGTTTAGGATAACTTTGATAATTTGAGGGTGAAATGGTCAAGTTTTCTGTAGAACGTCCGGCTATTAGGAATTGTCTGATGTTTCCCCATCATTAGACTGGGCTTATTGGTTTTAGAGAGGAACACGGCAAAAGTGGCATGCTCTTTTTATTACATTCTATCAATGGTACATACAGTGAACATCATTTATGACTGTCGGGGTTGACCTTGATCAGCTGGCTAAGGTAGGGTTTGTCAGGTTTTTTCACTTCTTCATTCTCTTTTCCTCGTTTCTCTTTTACTTTCTGGAAGGAAGTCAGTATATATAGATGACCCCTAGGGAATGGGGAGTTTCTTGTGCTACCTTTCCTTGAGGGTGGGATATTTATATAAAGTTTTTGGGGGGCGCCTGGGTGGCTCAGTCGGTTAAGCGTCCGACTTCAGCTCAGGTCACTATCTCACCGTCCGTGAGTTCGAGCCCCGCGTCGGGCTCTGGGCTGATGGCTCAGAGCCTGGAGCCTACTTCCTATTCTGTGTCTCCCTCTCTCTCTGCCCCTCCCCCATTCATGCTCTGTCTCTGTCTCAAAAATAAATAAACGTTAAAAAAAGAAAAAAAAATTTAAAAAAATAAATAAAATAAAGTTTTGGGGGTTCTTCAGCATAGACCATTTGTCTATTATCTCTCATTATTTATGTGTTCAATCATTTATACTTACCAGTATGGACTCCTGGATATTTACTTAAAATTTTTATTTATATCTATTCTAAATAAAAGTATTATAAATCTTCATTGTTTTGGTCAAGTTATTTCAGCATTTGCTACTAAGAGCTCTTTCAATAGGCTCCTGTGTCCCCCATCATTTTGTTAGCACTTTCTTACTTTTGGGAACTAGAAGCTTTGGGAACCACTCCAGGCCCATCTTATATATGTCTCTGCTGCATCTCAGATTCAGCCATTTTGGTGCCAGGGAAGGACATATATGTCTGAAGTCACACAGGTATGTACACATAGATGCATTTACATATATATATATACATACATATATATATATATATATATATATACACACATATGTATACATACATACACACACACACACACACACACACACACACACACACACACAGCATCTATAAAGATTCTCCAAGGTCATCCTGTCATTTCTCCAAGGAGTCCTGTTTTCCTTACTTAAGTAATATTCAATAGAATAACTTGCCAATTTTTATTTAAAACTTATGGATTGATTCAATCATAAACCTCCTCCTTAACTATGGATTTTTTTGTATAGCCTGGTTTGCAGAATTGTCTCTAATAATAAATACTGCATTTCCTTTTTTATGTGACCATGGGGTAATGGGATTAGGACTATATTTATATTTTCTCAGACTGCATGTTCATGTATTATGTGGGTTATAGAACCATACCTCTGGACTCCCAGTAATTACATTTTTTCCCTACCAGTGCCACATTAATTTTTCTCAAAGGTGTATTGATCATGTTATCTCATTGGTCACAATAGCACAGGTTTTCAGGCTTGCTGTCTCTTATACTGTTTATATTTCGTCTTTTGGGGATACGTAGCAAGAGTCACCCTCATTGGTATCAAAAGGAGAGGCTTGCTGATCCTCAGTTATACACTTCTGCATTTAATTTTTTTTTCGTGTACCATTTGGCGTATATCCTCAATAATAAGGCACAGAAATGAGTTTTCCACCAGCTTCCCAATAATGCACTCCCTGTGATCTGACCCTTACATGAGTTTTCCTTTTTATTACTCTACTACTCACATCTGGACTTCAAAACTGAGCATAATTGCCAATCTTCCAGGAAAACTTCTTTGCCCCTTCTCTTATTTTCCCATCAAAATCTCCAAATGTTTAAGAGGACATCAAAGTATATTGTAATCATCAATTTACCTCTCTGGCTGTGGGAGGGTTGGACATTGAATACAAACCATAACACACATGCAAATGACATACGATATAGAACAAAACAAGAAAAGGAAATCCAGTTGATGAGGTTGCCAAGTAGGTCTTAGTAAGAAAGTTTAACAAATAAGTAACATAATCAGAAATAATTATGAAAATTTATCTGATATAGAGGTTACGATGTCTGGATTTGAAATACTAATATTAAAAAGATATTATCTGTGAAACAGAGAGGATAAATACATTCATATTGGAAGAAACCATATGCAAAAACACATTGAAGCCCTGGAATTCCTAGCGTATGGAGGATATGAAAATTTTTTGTGTGTGGAAAGACTGGAGATATATTTTTTTTATTATTAAAACAATAAATCAATAATAACAGTAACAACCAAATGTGGGGGCAGAATACAGACTTCATGGTTGGAGTCTCAGGCAAGAAATTTCCAAAGATCATTGTGACCATTATCAAGCATTCTTTTTAGTATTGTTTGTAAAATAACAATGACCTTTAAGTTATTCGAACCAATCTTTAAGTAAAAATAAAAGCAAGAAGAAATAAAACACCAGACATATGACTACTAACTTTCTTTTAAATTCTGTACCACTTGATAAGAAGAAAAATTGAATTGAATGTTTAAGATACTTTCATACAAAAGTATATTCTGGAATAATCTCAGCAGAAAGATTGCAAATTGTTAGTAAAAAGTAAGAAATATTGCTATTTTTTTTAAATAAGATTACGTCTGAAAGTCAGAAAAGTTTCCATCATAGTCAATTTTTATCCCTCATTGTCTGAATTACATCAATCGCTGCAGACTGGCCTGCATTACAACAAAAGTGTTACTGACTTAAGTTCAATAATTTTCATTGACATTATACAACTGGTCCCAACGTGAAAGAGAAATAATAAACTCAGCTTGGGGTAACAACAACAACAACAACAATGACAACAAGCTAAAATCAATAGCAACAAATCATCATTCCTGAAATCAGTTATGAAATACTGTGAATCATCTGAAAATTTCTGAGTGAAACTCAGTACTTTATTGTGTATGAAAAACTCTGGAGGCTATATTTACAAAGAACTACTGAAATACCATATGATTTTTACCATATGCAGGATTTAAGAAACAAGACAAACGAACAAAGAAAAAAAAAGAGGCAGAGAGAGAAAGACAAACCAGGAAACAGACTCTTAATTACAGAGAACAACTGATGGTTACCTGAGGGGAGGTGGGGGAGGGATGGGTTAAAGAGGTGATCTGAATTAAGGAGAGCACTTGGGATAAGCACAGAGTGATATATAAAATTTTTGCATCACTATATTGTATACCTGATACTAATACAACACTGTATGTTAATTATTCTGGGATTCTTTAATGAAAAAAGAAGTAATGAAATTTTACACTTAAATCATTTATACAAGTTAAAAAAAAAAAAAGAAAAAAGTTTGTTTTTAATAGGCTCAGTAATAGACCTCAGATCAGAATCTAGCAGTGATATCATTACTTTTCAGTCTATATCAATCCATCAATGGGCACAGTGAGTGAGGTCAATATTTTTTTTTTTTAATTTTTTTTTCAACGTTTATTTATTTTTGGGACAGAGAGAGACAGAACATGAACGGGGGAGGGGCAGAGAGAGAGGGAGACACAGAATCGGAAACAGGCTCCAGGCTCTGAGCCATCAGCCCAGAGCCTGACGCGGGGCTCGAACTCACGGACCGCGAGATTGTGACCTGGCTGAAGTCGGACGCTTAACCGACTGCGCCACCCAGGCGCCCCTATATTTTTTAACTTTCCCTGTATAGAATATATTTTAGTGTCACAGAAATCCCCTGGGGCCACGGCCACATACAACTTCATTCACAATGACATTAATTACTTAGAAGTGCATTTTTTTTACACACAGATTTGGTCATTACCAATTCATGGGGTTAAAGAATATTGGAACCTGGATACAAAGTTTAGTCAAACCACATAAAAAAGAAGAGAGCACAGAGGAACCCACAGTGGTTAGACCACTGGAAAAATACAAATCTGGTCAAATGTTCAGGTTTATGACAGGTAGTAAGTATGTTGTAATGAGAAATTAAGTGTTATAGATTTCCAAACACTGACTCTCACATGACACAGCCCTTCGCCATTTCCTATATCCAGAGATATGGCAATTCTACTTAAGTGCTTTTAGTATGTGTATTTGTGAAACAGACATACAAAATGTATCTATCTCATAGTTTGCCAGTAAATAGCATAATGCATGGAAAACACTTAGTACAGTGCCTGGGACACAGGAGGCTAAATAAATGCATAATATATCAGCAATTAATACTTTATTTTCTCCTTTTTTATAGAAAGGCAGCAAGTGGTGATTGATAAATAATTTGAGCTTGGAATCTATGTTTCTCAAACATATGCAGGTTTAGAAGAACAGGCCTCTGAGAAGTTGATAAGAAAACTTGTATATTTAATTTTAGGAGTGCTGTGTAATAAAGTTAAGATGCTTCTGAAAAAAATAAAAGCAAAACAAACAAACAAAAAACCCAAAAAATAAACTTGTATAGAGTTTTAAGTGGTAACTTAGTAGTCTAAGAGAGTCTCTTGTAGGGAAGATAGTTTATCATTTTTAAAGGGCATAAATTAAACTGGGTCTTTCTATCAAAGACTGACCTTGAAAACTCATCAAGATAAGTAGTTTGGGAAGGAATTAAAACCAGAGCCTGAAATATAGTGATTTTGTTACCAATAACGTATTTTCTCAGGGCTCTTATTACTTCCTAATTATTTAGTTGATACCAATAAAAGTTGCAAAGCCAACTGAGGAAGATCTATGGTGACACTATATCATTCAGAAATTAGTAACTACTGAGAATGCAAATGAGGTTATGCAAATTAAATCATATAACTGACAGATATGTGTATTAACTGACACATTGATTTTATATATTTGTAGATCTATAAAATAACTATATTCAGAAGTATTTAAAATAATATTCTGTTTAAAATATTAAATAACATCTGTTTGCAGTAAAGAAAAACAATAAATCCTTACTCTCTTCAAAGATTTATTTTATTGTTACAAAATTTAAAGTTTTGACAATTTCAATTAAATGTTTCTGTAGACTATAATATTTTTAATTGAGCAAATACTCTCTTATAGCCAGATGGAATCCTCTAAATTTCCCCCCTCCCAATAAGATGGTAAATAAAAGGCAATATCAAAACCTAGAAGGAATGGTAGAAATCAGGCCTATCTGTAAAGACTTACGGGAAGCAGAAGTGGTATTCATTGTGCAAACTTGCTAATAAATGACATAATACATAGAAACTAGCACACTTCCTGAGCCATCATAAGACTAAATAAATGGGGGCACCTAGGTGGTTCAGTCGGTTAAGTGTCTGGCTTTTGACTTTGACTCAGGTCATGATCTTGAGGTTCATGAGTTGAAAACCCATGTCGGAGCCTGCTTGGGATTCTCTCTGTCTCTCTCTCTCTCGGCCCCTCCCCTGCTCTCTCCCTCTCTCTCTCAAAATAAATAAACACTAAAGAAAAAGACTAAGTAAATTTAAGTATATTCATATTTTTCTGTTTGATTTATCAAGCCATATAAAATTCCAACAAATGACTTCATATTTATAAAATCACCAATAAATACATAACACAACCAACATATCCATAAAGATGGCAGCAGATGTAACTCCATAAACATAACAAAGTGTAGTTCCCCTTGCAGATATTTTGCTGTGATATTTTTGTTAGGGTATCTTTTATAGAGAAAATTAGCATAGTCTGAGGTATATTCTATCCAATCATCTCCATAACTTTATCCTCTGCAAATTTATAGGACTTGGTTCCCAAAAGAAATTAATCTCCAAAAGGGAAAAATATATACATACAGAAGAAATCCATTGAAATGTAAACTTAAAAATACAAGTTCAGGGGCACCTGGTTGGCTCAGTAGGTTAAGCATCTGATTGTTGGTTTCGCCTCAGGTCATGATCCCACAGTTTCATGAGTTTCAGCCCCACATCAAGCTCTGTGGGGCCAGTGCAGAGCCTGCTTGGGATTCTCTCTCTCTGCTCTTTCCCCACTTGTGCTGTCTCTGTCTCTCTCAAAACAAATAAACTTAAAAACAATACAAGTTCAGTAACCCAAGAAAGATTTGGATAGCATATTGCATTTACCATATCTCCATTTTGTTCACATCCTCATATACGTTCTTAGAAATTTTCCTTGTATTCATTCTCTACTATCCATTTTAGAATCCTCACAGCCTTAAGAAACACCTCTCTTGGTCACATGCCTTCACTGGTGGTGTGACCCTGAATCTCATGCTAGGCCATTCCCAGACCAAGATTATTGCCCTTGTCTTTTATCATCAAAGTTGGACAACTGAGTATTAAGAACATCCAAGTGAACCAAAATGGTATCAAACATATTTTTCCTTGACTCCAGTGTGTGACAGCATCCTTACATCTAATTAAGGATCCATATGAGTTAAACCTCTCTAGATGATGCTTTACCTTCCTGCCTGTTGGTCCCTTGGCAGAAGTTGTCCAAAGTGTCCAATGTCACCTGTAGCTTTTGGTGAAAATGAGCTCGTCAAAATGCTAGACTTCAAGAACTCTTGTATGTTTCACTTGTCTTTTAATGTCTTTGTCTTTTCCATAGAACTTTCCTCAGAGATACTCTCTGAGCCTTAGTTGGAGCCCCAGATCACACACATTTGGAGTGGACATGAGTCTAGACTCAACAGAAGAGATAAGCACAGATAAATCCATAGCTCAAAGTAGAGCCTACATCCTAGGCTCATCCTAGATTATCTGACCCCAGCCAACTGAAAGTTTCATGAGTGATAAATAATGTGTTTTTAAAGCCACAGAATTTTGACTTGGTTTATTAAATAGATAAAGCTAACCTATCCAAAAACTGATATCTGGGAGTGGGGTGGTGATGTAACAGTGACCTAAAGTTTATGGCAAATTTTTTTTTTGGTTTTTCTTGGAACTGTGTGGAAAAGAGGGCAAATAAATAGAAGTCCAGAAAATGACCATGAAATTGTTATAAGTGCTTGGAAAAATGGCTAACCAAAACATATGGGAAGATTGTCACGCAGAGATTTTTGAAGATAAAATTTACAATGGCATAAATATAAGGAAGAGATTAGTTTGAGGTAAATCGTGGTGAAGACTAGAGAAAGAAGCATGAACCATGTGAAGAGGGGGATTTGGAGAAAGAAAAAGTTAATGAAATGGTATTGCGAGAAAAAGAAAGTGTGGCAAGCGAGGTGAAGAAAAACAGTGATTGATATTGATAAGCTTTCTGTGAATTTGAAAAAAAAATTCATTTAATCATATTCTAAAATATCATAGGGAATTTATATTGAAACAAGGTTGTGTGTAAGTAAATTTGTAGAGCACTTAGATGGTTGTAAAATGCTATGCCAAATCCTGAGAAAGGCAAAACTTTCTTCCTTAAGTCTAAAACCAAAGGTCACAAAAGCACATCCCAAATGTGAAATTAACACAAACAACGGGATGGTTAGTTACATGCAAAATAAGTGTGTATTTTCCTCAGTATTATTCTTCTTATTCTTAAATTAATTTTTTCCAACAGCATAACCTTTATAATTATACAATTTGTACTGTTTTTTTTTGGGGGGGTGACTCAAGTTTCCTATCCTTTATCAGACTGTTCTTTCTCTGTCTTTCTCTGTCTCTCTGTCACTTTCTCTTTCTCATATAAACTTAATGTTGGATATGTTTTAAAATTATGTAGATTAAACACTGGCGTGTCACCTTCCTTATTCCTTTTTCTTTTGAAATTTTTAAATGATTGATTATAGATGTGCTATCAGAATCTTGTTTTCTCTGGACAGGGGATGTTTCCAGTGAAGCTTAAAAAAAATAGGAAAAAGCTTAAAAAAAAGGAAACTTTTTTTTTTTTTTTTAATTTTTTTTTTTTTTTCAAGGTTTATTTATTTTTGGGACAGAGAGAGACAGAGCATGAACGGGGGAGGGGCAGAGAGAGAGGGAGACACAGAATCGGAAACAGGCTCCAGGCTCCGAGCCATCAGCCCAGAGCCTGACGCGGGGCTCGAACTCACAGACCGCGAGATCGTGACCTGGCTGAAGCCGGACGCTTCACCGACTGTGCCACCCAGGCGCCCCAAAAGGAAACTTTTAAGAACACATTGTCCTATCGCTTTGGGGTTTGGGGTGATCCTAGCGAAATGCTTTGCTGGCTGATTTCTTGTTATGAACTAGGCTCTCTCCTCCAAGCACAGTCATAAAATTGCATTGCCATTTTTTTCAATTGCCAATAAAAACTGTCAAAGAGCCATGCTCAAAAGTGAGTCCTTAGCTGAAGTCAGCTCTTTTATTTGTATTTAGTGGACCCATAGTACCTCTAGCATTTAATATTCCAACCAAGATATAAGCATTCAAACAATTATCTACTATCCTAATGCCACATAATGCTTTAAATATATATATTTTTATTCACCTGCTCTCAGTATAATCCATTCCTAAAAAGAGAAATAGTATTCATTTTCAATCACGGACATTATTGTAGAGAAAATACCTGTGATGCAACAATTGTACCGTAGTATCTGAAGCACAGCACATAATGTAAGCATTTGTCAGTCTAATAAATCTGTGTTTATTAAGACATTTAAATGTCTTTGGGTGGCTTAGTGGACTAGAGTAGGGTATGTGCTGCTACATTAGATAATATAAAAGTTTTCTAACAGCAAACATAAGCACGTACAGCATCTTTCCTCAACTGTTAGCATTGGCCACAAAAATGTTGTCACTTATGACTTGCAGCATTTTTAGCATTAAATAATGATGAAAAGAACAAGGTAGAACAGTGCTAGATAAAACAATGGCTTTCCAGAGGAAGAAAAAAACTGGCAATGTGCCATTTATGGGATTAAAGGGTGTGAGTGGTAGCACAGAGCCTAAATGGTTTATTCACTGCAAGAGCAAGTTGTGAAATACATTGAACAGAGTCTGTGTCTATTCAGCATATATTTGAACTGTACCACGATGGCAACGAAGGTCTTCCACTTCCCTATGGCTTTCAAAGAGCGAAAAATACCTACATGAGGGAAGAAACTTGACTCCAATTCATACTCCACATTTTGAATACGTGAAGGCAAAGTAATATGCTTTGTTACACCATCCATCTTACTCATTATAATGTGACCTGAGATTATACGAAGGTGGGAGAATATCCAAGAGGACAAACCTATGCAGTGTAAAATGACATTTAAAAGCAAGGGCAGGCTTCCTTTGTTGTGATTAATTATGTCTCCATCTGTACTCTGCACAATGCAACTTTTGTGCACCATCCATACAAATCAGCAAACACACAGTGGGTTTTAGTGAAAAGAGTAGAGGCTTTGGAATAAAGAAGAACAAAGTACAAATCATCAGCCATTGTCAGGCTATGGAACTTTCTCTTCCTTAGTGAAATAAAGCTAACAATACATATTTCACAGGAGTCTTGGGTAGATGGAAAGCAATAGTGTGGAAATTTCTTCCATATTCTCTGGGAAAATGGTCCTTTACATAGTTTGTTCCTTCTTTTCTTAGTACCTTCATACAAAATAAATGATGAATCTTCTACCTACTATGTCTGACTGTAAAACTGAGACGAACCTGCCAGTGATTTAAAAACTTGCTCTGGAATGCCCGTGAAGTTTAGCATTAGTTTTGGTGGGGAAGTACAGTCAGAGATTTTTCTTTAGTGAAATTTGTATTTTTTTTTCAGTTGAGTATAGTTGACACTCAGCATTACATTAGTTTCAGGTGTACAACACGGTAATTCGACAAGTTTATACATTAAGCTGTGCTCACCACAAGGGTACCTACCATCTGTTGCCATACAACACTATTACAATATTAACTATATTCCCTGTGCTGTACCTTTTATTCCCCTGACTTACTCATTTCATAACTGCAAGCGGTGTCTCCCACCCCCTCTCACCCACTTTGCCCATCCTCCCAATCCCTCCCCCTCTGTCAACCTCCAGTGGTATTTTCTGTATTTACGAGTCTGATTCTACGTTTTGTTTGTTTATTGATTTGGTTTTGTTGTTGTTGTTCCTCTAGCCTTGCCCACTTGTAAGTTACATTAAAATCCAACCACGTACTTAGGCCAATCATCCTAGACTAACCATTAATTTCTCTCTTTGCCTCATACCACATTCAATTCATTTATAAATGCTCTTAGCTCTACCACCAAAATGCATCTTATTCCAGACATTTCTTTCTGTTTGAACTATGACTACCGTAGAACAAAGCAAATTATTTCATCCAATTCTTCGAAAAGAGCTGCCTCCTAAGCCCAGAGTAATTCATTTCCTGCATAGCAAGTAAGGTGCTTCCTTGAAAATAAATGTATTCATTTATAATAGATAATATTACTCTCTGATTTGTTCACCCTGATCATGTGCTCCTTCTTTTTGTTCTGCAAGCATGTCAAACTCTTCCTATCTTAAGGTTTTATCCATGCTGCTGTTTCTTCCTCCAACGACATCCCCCCAGAATATGGCTTAAAAAACTCTTTCTCAACATTAAATTTCAAGTTAAATATAATTTTATCAGAGAGGATTCATCTATGATACAGTGTCTTAGGTGCCCTTCCAATGATATTCTATGACATTATCCTCTTATGCATAGGGCATTTGTCACTATCTGAAATAGTCTTACATGACTCCTTATTTGAAGACAAACTCTTGGAAGCAAAGTGTTAAAGACTCTTGCTTGTAGTCTGCAGGTTACTCTATTGTGGATACTGACAGAAGATGAAATGCTTTTGAGTCAGAAACAAAGGATTTTATTAATTACAATGCAGCAAACAACATGAGTTTCATCCTGAGTCATTTCCTCATGACCTGTCACTCCTCAAGTTCTATGAATACTAGGCAAGAAGCACACAGGAATTCCACACATGCAGTGGATTCACATTACATATATGGAATTATGAGCTTGGGAAATCTAACTCTTTTATAGTGAACATTAGTAAGCCTGCTCTTTGTATATTGCAAGTAAAACTCTGAGGAAGCCTGGATAAGGAGCAGTCAGAACCTCATTCTTGGCATGTCTAGCAAGAAGAACACAGGGGCATTCAAGACCCATGGAAGATTGTTCCTCCCAAAAACCCATTGCGTGGTCTGACAGGTGCTTGAATGAACTTGAATTTTAACATGAGGATGTCACCAACCACTCTCATTAATCTGACTAGCAGATTAATCCATTAAATTTGTCTTCTACAGCATCTAACTAAGGCTACTGTCAACAGGACTCCAAGGTGAAACACATATGGCCAAACTGAAGTACTGAATCACCATATCTTCCCTACCCACCATCAGGTCCAAGGCACACTAACTGAGTATAAGTCCAGAACTGACTAAGCAAAAACCAAGCTTCAATCTTGCTATGGTTGAAAGTTTGTGTCCTCCCCAAATTCATACGTTGAAACTTTAATCTCCAAAGATAATGGCATTTAGAGGTGGGGCCTTTGGGAGGTGCTTAGTCAAGGGGATGACCCTCATGAATGAGATTAGTGCCCAATAAAAGAGCTCCAGAGAGCTCCCTCATCCTTTCTACATGTGAGAACACAGAAAGAGGTCTGTAATCTGCAGCATGGAAGACAGTTCTTGAACTTCCAGTCTCCAGACCTGCAAGAAATAAATTCCTGTTGTGTATAAGCCATCTTCACTATGGTATTTTGTTATAGCAGCCCAAACAGGTGAAGATAAATCTTTGGCCCCATGGATAAATCCATGCCCCACTGGGACAGTTATGACCCAGAAGGTTATGTCTACTTGATTGGACTGAGATTGCTGTTAGGGGAAAGAAAGAATTCTAAATCCTAAAAATTCTAAAATTGAATTGTAAAAAGATCAGTTAAATATTTAACATAAATTTAATCTTTGTGAAACCTATAAAGTCCTAAAGATATTTAAAATTAAAGGACATTTGTCCTAAGATAAATTATATCAAATTTTTAGTTATCACTTCCTCCAGATATTTATTAAGAAGTTATTGGTTATACTTAGAGGTCTAATCTTTGTATTTGAACTTGTATAAAATACTGAAAATTAGCCTTCAGGGAAATTATTTCAACTACACTACCAAAAAAGCTAAAAGTGCATTTTGCTTCCCCACAGTTAAGACTGGGTCACTCTGAGTGTATTATGCCAACTCTGTGTCCTGTGTGTAACCAAAACAGTGAGGGGAAGACAGAGAGAACACGAACATACAAAGAAAGCTCTCTGCCAAATAAAACCAATGGAATCCCATATACACTGAATTTATTTTAAGCCTTTCTTCGGAGGGCTTACATTTAATAGAATTATAATTGTTTATTTATTTAACAATAAGAGGGATGCTGTTTCACTCTCCTTGTTTGATCTCATGTAAATAAGGATACTATTAAATAGAGTGCATGTATGATACAGGGATAGAATTAGCAGTGTGCAAATACATAATTAATTGGCTCTCTGATGAGAGGAGTATGTGTATGTCTATGTACATGATTTTATTACAAATTTTACTAATGTAAAGAGAGTATATCATAAAATTTACAAGTGATAATAAAACATTTATTTGCTCTATTATAAATTCATAAGCCATTTGGTTCCCAAAGAATACTTTCATTCATTGTTTGCTGAACACTTGTGCCCAAATGCAAACAAAAATTGCAATTGACAAATGAGTATAGTAGCGACATGAATGTTGTTTGGTGTTTTCTTTATACTAAGGAGCAATATTAAAAATGAAAAATAAATACAGATTTTTGTTAACGATGTGAACAACTTTCAAACACTGGGATAATATTTTCTTAATATGCTATTCATAATAAAACAGCTATAGATACACATATTTTACAGTTTAAGCTTAATGAAACACAGCTTCTTAATATTTTTCCATCACATTTTAAGTGTAGATAATTAGAAAACAATATATCAAGTCTGATTTGCAGTGTCTGATTTCTGGTGTATATACTGACATTGTGGGTGATTTCCAGATACCCAATTGATGTAACTGAAAGTAAAGTTGACAAAAAAAGGCACATTAGTGCATCATTTTATATAATTCTACCATGCAGACTAAAAAGATGTTGGGGCGCCTGGGTGGCGCAGTCGGTTAAGCGTCCGACTTCAGCCGGGTCACGATCTCGCGGTCCGTGAGTTCGAGCCCCGCGTCGGGCTCTGGGCTGATGGCTCAGAGCCTGGAGCCTGTTTCCGATTCTGTGTCTCCCTCTCTCTCTGCCCCTCCCCCATTCATGCTCTGTCTCTCTCTGTCCCAAAAATAAATAAACGTTGAAAAAAAAAAAAAATTTTTAAAAAGATGTAAATAACATTAAAATGCAGCAATTAAGAAGTGATAAGTCTTGTGTATTTATTAGCTTTTATTTTTAAATAATTTATTCAATTTTAAGATTATATTAATGTTTAATAATGATTGCATTTAAAAATCAGCTCCCCCAGGGGCGCCTGGGTGGCGCAGTCGGTTAAGCGTCCGACTTCAGCCAGGTCACGATCTCGCGGTCCGTGAGTTCGAGCCCCGCGTCGGGCTCTCTGGGCTGATGGCTCAGAGCCTGGAGCCTGTTTCCGATTCTGTGTCTCCCTCTCTCTCTGCCCCTCCCCCGTTCATGCTCTGTCTCTCTCTGTCCCAAAAATAAATAAAACGAAAAAAAAAAAAAAAATGTTAAAAATCAGCTCCCCCAAATTCCTGAAAATTTAACAATCTGCTCTGCCAAATTCATTCTATCCAGCTCCAGCACCCTACTGGATAAAGACAAATAGAAATATACATCTTGAACAACTGTGGGAATAATAACTCTGATCTAGGGAAGTGAGAGGAGAGATAAATATGTTTAAATATTTGAAAGAATTTATGTGGAAAAGGAACTGTCCTGATTCTGAGTCTAGGGATTTGTTATTCAATAAATGTTGCCATTTAAGAGAGATTATCTTCAATTTAATGTATAAACCAACTAGGAAAATGTCACTCTCATAAATCAAATATGGACAGCTGGTTTCCACTGTAAAATGTAGAGAGCTTGGAAATTATCACTCATGGACTTCCAACAAGAAAAAAGCTGAACAAATTGAAAATCAATAACTTCTGTTGGATACATCAGAGGACCACGTTCACATGACAAGCCACCTCTCCCAAATCTAGAAAGACAGTGGAATCCAGAGGATCACAGGAGATCTGCTTACCTGGAACAGAAACTGCTGGAGCCCTACTGGTAGATAGTTAAGTGGTAATCTTGTGGATAAAAATGGAAGTCAGACACTATTAATGGCCACAATGTTTTAGAAACACTGCCTCACTTTTGTTGGGCTTTCTTCCATGAACTCCCTAGTTTCACACAAATAAAATAAGAGGAAATCCCCTACGTTTCTGGCAGAGAGAGGGTAATATTGTGGAATAGTAACATTGTGGAAAAGTAATATTGTAGAATATACCCAGTTTCTCCATCACAAAAGCCTGGTCTCGGAGGAAAACCAACAACAACAACAACAACAACAACAACAACAGCAAAAAACAAAGCCTGTGGGGAAAGCATTCTCAAAAGCAGCTTAGCTTAGCTTTCTTGTCTTACCTAAGTGGGCAGGGTGGGAGAGTTCTATGGCTGCAGAAGAACTTAGAGCCCATAGTCACAAACCCATAAAAGGCTAAGACTTTATCATAAGATTGTAGATCCTGCCTGTATCTCACAACATCTTTCCTCATCAATAGGACTTCAGTGTACTAACTGCCTTAAGGTACAGCCTGTTTCTGAGGAGAAATTCTCAGAAAAGTCCAAAGTCAAAAAGAAAGAGGAAAGTAAGGACATTAAAAAATTGTGATGCATAGGGCAACTATAGTTACAGTAAATATTTGAAAAAGCCAAACATCTAGGTAGATTAACATGAAACCTCACACAAAAGACAAGTTTCATTATTTTCCTATTACCTGATATAACATATCTAGCTTTTAACCAAAAATTAGAAATCATGCCAAACAAAGTCTGAATAGACAAAGCAAACATCCAAACCAATATAAGATGTGACATAGATGTTAGAATTACCAGACTAAAAGTTTAAAATAATCCTAATTAATATGTTGACTACATGCAATTACACATGGGTCACATAAACACAAACATGCAAAGAAGCAGAAGAAAATGCTAGAAATCTAAAGCTATGCAACAGAATAAAAATTTTTATTTTTATGAGTTCATCAATACTGTGCATGGCCAATGAAAAAAATCAATTAGCTTGATGTGTCCCCCTCCCCAGAATGAAATGCAGTGAAAACAACACAAAACAAAATACCAGTATATCCAATAATTGTGGGGCCACATCCAAAGTTGTAAAATACACTTCAAGCCAATAATGTATAAAAATAATTCTACACCATGACCAAATTGGTTTGTTCCAGAAATTCAGGCTGGTTCAACATTCAGAATTTAATCAATATAATCCAACACATTAACAAGTTAAAATAAAAGAAAAAATATATATAATATCAATTCAGGAAAAGCGCTTAGTAAAGTCTAACATCTCTTCAAAGTAAAAACTCTCAGAAAATTATAAGTAGGTGGTAACTTCCTAAATTTGATAAACAAATTTACAAAGACTTATGAATACCATCATGCATAATGAAGAAAACTGGATGCTGTCCCTCAAAGATAAGGAAGAAGAAAGGATGCCCCTTTCACCAGGCTTATTCAGCATTGTACTGAAATTGCAAAAAGACTAGAAAAATAAAGAATGTATAAAGATTAAAAGAAAGACATGAAACAAAAAAAAATTCACAGATGACATGATTATCTATGTAGGAAATTCCAAATAATTGACAAAAAAAAAGAAAAAAACAACAACTGATACAACTAACAGCAAAATCACATGAGACAAGGTGAATATAAAACACTGATTGATTTCCTACATAAATAAAAAACAATTGGAACTTGAAATGTTAAAACAATGGCACTTGTAATAGCACCAAGAAACACAAAATATTTAGATATAAATCTACAAGATATGTATAAATCTACAAGATGTGAGGACCCAACCTCTAGCACAGTCATAAATCTGCTAATAAATCTTGGTTGTCCCAAAACTTAAGTACTAATAACCTACTGTTGGCCAGAAGACTTACAGATTTAAAAAAAAAGTCAATTAACATATATTTTGTATATTGTATGGATTATATGACTATTCTTACAATAAAGTCAACTACAGAGAAGAAAATGCTATTAAGAAAATCATGAGAAAGAGAAAATACGTTTACAATATTTTAATGTGTTTACTGATATCATAAGTTTATGGCATCTGTTTATAATATGCATCATCTGTTAGTACCTACATCAATATTGTCTTATATGATACGAAACACTGTAGATGTTTTACGTACTACTAACACTAGACATCAAAAATGAAAAGATAATGTGAAAAATTCATACAATTAAAATAAATAAAACTTTTCTAATATATTTATTCAAAAATTCCATATATAAGTGGATCAGTACAGTTCAAACCCAAGTTGCTGAAGGGGCAGGGGAGGTGAGCTAAGATGATGAAGTAGGAGCTAGGATCCTAGGCTTGTCTCATCCCTCGAACACAGCTAGATAAATATCAGATCATTCTGAACACCCAAGAAATCAATCTGAAGAATGAGAACAAACTGCACAAGTAGAGGAAGAGAAGAGGCCACATTATGGAAGGTAGAGGTGCAGAGACACAATATGGAGCAGAAAAGGATCATGGGTGTTGTAGAGTAGAGGGATCCCTGATCATGGAGAGAGGAGAAAAAGAGAGAGAGAGACAGAGAGAGAAAGAGAAGCAGAGACATAGAAAGAGAGAGAGAGAGAGAGAGAGAGACAGAGAGAGAAAGAGAAGCAGAGACATAGAAAGAGAGAGAGAGAGAGAGAGAGAGAGAGAGAGAGAGAGAACCACACAGGAGATAACACAAGGAAAACACTTCTCCAAAGCCATTGACTGGGAAAACAAGAAGGGTTGGTTTTTGTGTTTTTACAACCAGCAGAGCTCAAAGAACAGAGTTTTAGAGGTCTGCACCTTAGGTGGTATTAAGCCCTGAGGATGTTGCAGTGCTCCTGTGGAGGAGAGCAGACAGCCCAGGGGCAGAAGGCACAACCTGAGGATTCCCTGGGACAAATTAAGAAAGACTCCCCTGCTTCTTGGAGTGCATCTGGGAGAAAGCCAGAGTAGCCACACTTATATCAGACAGACTAGATTTTATTTATTTTGTTTGTTTACATTTGATTTTATATTTTTATTTAAATCTAAGTTAGTTATATAATGAGTGAAAGCAGATTTTATTTTGTTTATATTTTATTTTATATTTTATTTAAATCTAAGTTAGTTAATATATAGTGAGACAAACGAAATTTTATTTAATTTTAATTTTTATTTTTGAGAAAGAGTGCGAGCAAGAGAAGTGCAGAGAGAGTGCGAAAATCTCAAGCCGCTTCCGAGCTGTCCATGCAGAGCCTGATGTGGGGCTTGAATTCACGAAACCATGAGATTATGACCTGAGCTGAAATCAAGAGTCAGATACTCAACTGACTGAGCCACCCAGATGCCCCAAGACAAACTAGATTTTAGAACAAAGAAAGAAAATAAGGGCATTATATCATAATTAAGTGGTCTATCCATCGAGATCTAACAATTGTAAATATTTATCCCCCCAACTTGAAGGCACCCAAATATATAAAATAATTAATAATGAACATAAAGAAATTCATTGATAATAATACTATAATAGTAGGGGACTTCAACACGCTCCCTACAGCAATGTACAGATCATCTAAGCAGAAAATCAACAAGGAAAACAACGGCATTGACACACTGGACTGGATGTACTTAACATATCTATTCAGAATATTTCATCCTAACACAGCAGAATATACATTCTTTTCAAGTGCACATGCAACATACTCCAGAATAGATCAAAAACTGGGTCACAATCAGCCTTCTACAAGTACAAAGGGATCAAGATGATACAATGATACAGAACTTGAAGTCAGCCACAAGAAATATTTGGAAAGCCTTCAAACACATGGAGATTAAACAACATCCTACTAAAGAATGAATGGGTTAACAAGGAAATTAAAGAAAAATAAAAAATACATGAAAGCCAATGAAAATGAAAACACAACAGTCCAAAACTTTTGGGATGCAGCAAAGGTAGTTCTAAGAGGGAATTATATAGCAATTTAGGCCTATGTCAAGAAGCAAGAAAGGTCCGAAATACACAACCTAACTTTATACCTCAATGAGCTAGAAAAGGAACAACAAATAAAGCCTAAAGCCAGCAGAAGGACAATAATAATGATTAGAGCAGAAATAAGTGATATAGAAACAAATAAACAAACAAAACCCAGTAGAACAGATCAATAAAACTTAGAACTGATGTTTGAAATAATTAGACTTATCAAAAAGAAAAGAGAATGGACCCAAACAGATAAAATCACAATGCAAAAGGAGAAATCACAACCAACACCACAAAAATACAATTATAAGAGAATACTATGAAAAATTATATGTCAACAAACTGGGCAATCTGGAAGACATGGATAAATTCCTAGAAACTCACACACTAGCAACAGTCAAACAGGAAGAAATAGAAAATTTGAATAGCTCCATAACCAGCAAAGATATTGAATCTATTATCAAAATCTCCCAACAAATATGAGTCCTGGGTCAGATTGCTTCCCAGGGAATTCTACAAGACATTTAAAGAAGAATTAATATTCTTCTCAAACTGTTCCAACAAATAGAAATGGAAGGAAAACTTCCAAGTTCATTTTATGAATCCAGCATTACCTTGATTCCAAAACCAGACAAAGACTCCACTAAAAAGGAGAATTATAGGCAAATATCCCTGATGAACATGGATGCAAAAATTCTCAGCAAGATATTATTAAATCAAATTCAACAGTACATTAAAAGAATTATTCACCACGATCGAGTGGGATTTATTCCTGGGCTGCAAGGTTGGTTCAATATTTTCAAATCAAGCAATGTGATAAACCACGTTAATAAAAGAAAGGGTAAGAAGCATAGATCTTGTCAACAGATGCAGGAAAAGCATTTGACAAAATACAGCATCCATTCTTGATAAAAAACCCTCAACAAAGTAGGGATGGATGGAACAGACCTCAACATAAAGGCCATATACAAAAGACCCACAGCTAATATAATTTACAATGGGGAAAAACTAAGAGCATTTACCCTACTATTGGAAACATGGCAAGGATGTCCACTCTCACTGTTTCTAGTTAACATAGTATTGGAAGTCTTAACCTCAGCAATCAGACAACAAAAAGTACTAAAAGGCACCCAATTGACAAGAATGAAGTCAAATTTTCACTGTTTGGAGACAACACGATACTCTATGTAGAAAACCCGAGTGACTCCACCAAAGAAATGCCAGAGCTAATACATTAATTCAGCAAAGGCACACGATATAAAATCAACGTAAAGAAATCTGTTGCATTTCTATACACCAATAACAAAATAGCAGAAAAAGAAATGAACGAATCGATCCCATTAGCAATTACACTAAAAACAATAAAACCTAGGAATAAACCATAATAAAGAGATAAATAATGTGTATTTTGAAAACTATAGAACATTTATGAAAGAAACTGAAGGGAACATAAAGAAATGGAAAAGCATTCCATGTTCATGGATTAGAAGAACAAACATTGTTAAAATGATGATACTCCCCAAAACGATCTACACATTTAATGCAATCCCTATCAAAATATCACCAGAATTTTTCACAGAGCTAGAACAACTGATCATAAAATTTATATGGAACCACAAGACCCCAAATAGCCAAAGCAATCCTGAAAAAGAAAAGCAAAACTGGAGTAATCACAATGCTGACTTCAAGGTGCACTACAAAGGTATAGTCATCAAGACGGCATGGTACTGGCAAGACACCAGACACATACATCAATAGAACACAACTGAAAACCCATAAATGGACCCATAACTGCACGGTCAACTCATCCTTGACAAATATTCAACAAAAAAGCAGGAAAAAATAGCCAATGGAAAAAAGACAGTCTCTTCAACAAATGGTGTTGGGAAAACTGAATGGCAACATTCAGGAGAATGAACCCGGACTGCTTTCTTATGCCAATCACAAAAATAAATTCAAAATGGGTGAAAGACCTAAATGTGAGATGGGAAAGCATCAAAATACTAGAGGATAACACAGGCAGAAACCTCTTTGACCTCAGCCAGAGCAATTTCTTACTAGACAAATGTCCAGAGGCAAGGGGCACAAAAGCAAACATGAACTATTAGGGCTTCACCAAGATAAAAAGCTTTTGCACAGTGAAGGAAACAATCAATAAAACTAAAAGGAAGCCTGCAGAATGGGAGAAGATATCTGCAAATTATATACCTAATATAGGGTTAGTATCCAAAATCTATAAAGAACTTATCAAACTCAATACCCAGAAAACAAATAACCCAGTTAAGAAATGGGCAAAAGACATGTACAGACATTTTTCCAAAGAAGACATACATATGGCTAACAGACACATGAAAAGATGTTGAACATCACTCATCATCAGGGATATGCAAATCAAAACCAAATGGCACCACAACTTTAGGAGATAATTTGGCAGTTTATTTCAAAGCTAAAAATAATTTTATTGTGTGATCCAACAACTCTACTCCTATGTATTTACCTGAGTTTTAAAATTATATTCACACAAATAGCTGCATCCAAATATTTATAGGTTTGTGTGTAATCAACAAAAACTGGGAGGAACCGAGAGGGTTTTCAGTAAGCGAAATGTTAACAACATATTTTTGTTGTATAGCGAGACACTATTTTTATTGCACAATTAATTATTTTAGTAATAAATAATGACCTATCAAGCTATAAAACAATATGGATAAATCTTAAATGCCTATTGCTAAGTAAAATAAGCCCGACTGGAAAAACTACAAATTGAATGGTTTCAATTCTACTTTGTAAACAACTAACTATAGACCCCATAATAACAGTAAATAGCCATGGGTTGCAAAAGGGTTTAAATGGGTGAAATGAGGAACTTTAAAGAAAAACTTCTCTCAGACATACCAGGACACATTTTTCAAAACCCACAGGAATTTACAATGCAAAGAAAGGGGTAACTTGATATATAATTTCTCAAAAATCACTTAGGAATCCAGGGTGTTCCAGAATGGAATTCAGAATGTGATAAAAATAATTCAACTGTATTATTACAAGAACATGAAAAATAATTCACCTAATTGGGGAGCAGGGAGTGGGAGAAGAGCTGATCTAAGTACTGTGGAAATGTGTGGAGTCTATAAAGGCAGAGAAACTGAATATAAGCATTACACTCCAGCTGGCATTTTTATGTTTTTTATTTTCCTTGTGGCGGGTCAACAATTTTGATAATGGTATGCAAGTATACTGGAATTCAATAATAAGGAAAATGGATGGAAAGAGGCCAGAGCTATATTTCTCATAGTTGGAGTAGAATTTAAATATAAGTGCCAGAGGTTGGAATAATCCATGTGGTCATGGATCAGTACAACATCAATATGAACTCACTTTTAGCTTAATATAGATGTAAATGGTTCCATGTAGCAATATTAATAAACATGTTTTTAATACATCAGTTATTAAACAAGCACATATTTTCTTGCTCTGTCAGCTGAGAGGGCCCACCCCAGGAGCAATGAACATACCAAACACCCGGATCTTGGTTTCTAATGCCATTCTTCCATCAAAGGGAACAGGGCACCTTTTAAAAACAGGTGATCTAGGACAGGGTCAAGGGATGTACAAGGAGAGCGTGGAGCAACCTGGAGTGCCAAAAAGTAAAGGGAGGGTTGAATACACTTATACCCGATGAGGATACACCAAAGAAACACAGGAACCAACTGAAACTTGCCCAATGATGGAACAGTTTGAGCAGCAAAATAATAAAGGAGCATCGTATTTTAGCACAAAGCACAAAATAAATATCCATGAGTTCATAGTGATCTAAATAAATAATCGAATAAATAAACAAATGAAAAAAAGTCAAATAAGCAAATGACATTAGACAAGTCTCTCTCACGGAATTCCAAATAAGGCATATTATATTCAAACTTCAAAGAGCTAGAACATGACTGCCCGCTGCGTAAGTCTGCCCGGACATAGTGACTTCCTTCCACTGAGTATAGTAAGGGGTGGGGTGGGGGGAGGGAATAACTCTACAGTGGAGAAGCCTGACAAAAGCCACTGAGACCAGTGATCAAGATTAACATGACCAGTGATATGTCATGTCAATACAAGATGTGTTTGATATGATGTGATGAAAATGACATTTACCTCTATAGTCTTTCTTCAAAAACCACATAATACTTTTCTAACCATAAGGTAAATGTCAAACAAATCCCCGTTGAGGGACATTCTACAAAATGTCTTACCAGGACTCCTCAAAGCTAAGGTCATCACACAGAAAGATGTCTGAAAACTGTCATAGCCAAGAGGAGGACCCTAAGGAGAGAGACAATTAGGTGGGATGTAGTAGGCTATATAAGATCCTGGAACAGCAAAAGGACATTAGGGTATTAACAAATGAGATTATATATATGTATGTGTGTGTATATATATACACTGTGTTAATAATATTGTAACAGGGGCACCTGGGTGGCTCAGGCAGTTAAGCATTCGACTTCTGATCAGGTCATGATCTCATGGTTCATGGGTTCAAGCCTCATGTCAGGTTCTGTGATGACAGCTCAGAGCCTGGAGCCTGCTTGGGATTCTGTGTCTCCCTCTCTCTCTGCCCTTCCCCTGCTTGCTCTCTCTCTCTCTCTCTCTCTCTCTCTTTTTCTGTCTCAAAAATAGGTAAACATTAAAAATAATATTGTAACAATATTGCTTCATTTATTATCACAGTTGTGCTTTACTAATGTAAGATATTCACAATAGGAGAGACCTAGTGTTAGGTATGTGGGAAGTCTCTGTACTCGCTTCACAATTTTTCTGTAAATCTAAAATCGTTCTAAAATAAAAACGTGCTAAAAGACAAAACACTGTATTGTCCTCCTAAGTTATCTAACACTTAAATATTCAAATAGAGGCTAGACGATTGTAGGTTGGGCAATTTCCTGAAATCAATGCGAACTTGGACTAATTTCCTCATATAAAATGCTTTTTATTATATTATAAAGTAAAGTCTGTCTTTCACATACCTGAGGCTCAGCATAGTTTACTTGACTCAGCGTATAAAATGCTGACAATGTCTCTATCGTTGCCTTCTAGGAACTCACAATATAGAAAAATAAGACATTTAATGAAAGTAACACTGTAAGACCCATGGTAAGGGCATGCTGAGGCTGTGGGAGATGCAGAGAACAAAGAACTGAGCCCAGCATCCCAGCATCATGGAGGAGATTTTTCCTGATTGGACTCTTGAAAATAAGTTGTAGTCATTTAGACTGAGAATGGAGGGAAGGATGTTCCAGAAAAGAAATTGGAGGGCAAGAATAGGGAGTAATAAAGTAGCACTCAAGCAGCTAGAAAGTCACGGTATTGAGTGTATTCTTAAAGTCGAGGATAATTCTGAAGGAATATGTTTGGATCTGTCTGCAGTAGGCTCTATCTGTCCCATTAAATCATTTGCATTCACCCCTATATTCAAATTGATCTACTCTTTAATTGTGGGAGTTAACTCTTCCTGTTCACTAACAAATCACTTGTATTCTAAAAGCTGTCATAAAAATCAAAATTAGTATTTTCCCTGTTCTGCTTTGATGCAGTTGTTCAGCATGAACATTTTAGGGTAGAGTTTGACTAACATCTGGATATTATTGCAAATTTGCCTTTAGGGATGCATTTCAGAATGGCTTCTACAGAGAATAAACATATAACTTTTCTCATTTGAAAGAACACACTAGATTTGAGTTCTTTCCCGAAGAGAGGGGGAAAAAATCAAAGCACAATGGGTTTAGGCAGATGTCACTCATTCATTAAACATAGTCTCAACCACTTCCTATAAAAAAAACAAAAAACAAAAAACAAAAAATGTGGCAAGTTGTTTTTCATATATATATTCCATATCCTTTTAAAACTCTTAAAGTAACAGTGCATTTGTGCATAGATGTTTTAAAAAACTTTCAGGCATTGGTTTCTGCTTAGGTGCACAGAATGCTGCAGACGGTAAGAAAGTCCTTGAACAATCGCTTAAATACCAGCTGCTGATTTTGTAAACCAGAAAGGTTTACACAGACAATAGGTTCTCATCACACACGCTTGCTTCCCATTACTTTCCTCCCTGTGTTCAAATAAATGTTCGATGCATAGCTCTTTTTCTAATTGTAATTTCTTCATTAAGTTAATAGAGACAAGCACTGTGGATGTGCCTCCCAGGGTGTGAAGAAAATATCAGCCACCAAGTAACACATCCCCTACCGAGGTGATTAAATTAACAGAACTGTAATTAAATGAACAAGATCTGTTGGTTTCAGAAGCTTTCTCCGGCACCGTATTTCATAAAGTGATTACAGGCCCTTTCAGACAGAGAACTTACACTGCCTTTGTGTTGAATAAACTTTCCAAGTAAAAGTTATTTCGTTAAAGTTTATTTACATAATGGTAGCTGCTCTTAAAAACTTCTTAGACAACATCTAAAGACTTGACTAGAAAATAAGCCATGTTCGCTGATGTCAAAGTCAAGCACTTTCATATCACCTGACACGAATGGTTGCACTTTGATCTATGAAAAACACTTTGAAGCTCTTGAATATTTGGCAATGAGTGCATTTTGCAAACCACCTGTCTTTCATAGTTTTGCAGCATACTGTGTTTTACTATAATTCGTTTTGATAACAGTTCATATATATGGCAGTTTACAGAATTTGTGGAACTGATTAAGTCATGTTTCCAGTAAAGAGAGTAAGTGTGCTCAATGATTGAGACCATAGATTGCAGATTATTTAAAAAACATCCGGGTCCAAATATTGGTTCTGATAAGTTTTTTTTTTCTTTTTACCATGTGTGCGCTTACACTTACACAGTATCTCTTCTGTAACCTCTCTTGAAGATGAGCATTTATAAACAACCGCACAGAGAATTTTCCAGGAGGTACACTCCTGTCTGTGGTGGTGTAGACCTCCAATTAGATTCAAGAGTATCTCCTAGTCTTTCCTCACCCTGAGAAGCCAATGGGAATAGAGGTGTGGACACTTCTGCACCCCTGCACCTGTTCTATGTCTCTCACTGGTCTCCCAGAGTTTGGTCTGCTATTAGTTAAGGGTGTGTTTGTTTTCCACTCTTCAATGGGGCAAACTGTCGTATATCACTTAGTCTATCTGAACTTTGTGTTCTCTACATGTAAAATTGGATGACAGTTATGCCCTAATCTGATCCCCACCCCCACCAAAAAAAAAAAAATCTTAAAAAGGATTTCGCTCAGGAATTCTATGTAGGAGATCGTAGGAAACAAGTGAGGTAGTAAGGAGAGTAAAGTAAGGAATGAAAAGCGACCAATAGGAAATGTTATCAGCAGAGGGTGTTTGACTTCACAAGAACTCTGAGAAACTTGCATTGTGCCTCCTTAGAATTGTCCATTTGTGGAATGGGAAGCTGGACCTTCATCTGCTAGATTTGCTCCTCTTGTTATTTAAATTCCACTAAGCTGAAAGACATTAAGTATGTGTTAAAGGCAGAAACTGTGCCTCTGAGCTCCCATACAGCTGCCCTCTGTCGCTTCCTGGAGGGGTAGTGCAGGCACTAAAACAATTGCTCTGTGCTTCTGGTTTATGGGATAATTTTGAAGATTAAATGCGAAAATACATCACAGTATTTAGAACAGTCCTGGGGACCGGTAGCCCTCATGCAATAAGTGGTCTTCCTATTAGTGTCGTTTTTATTGTCATTATAATGATGCTCATTTTTATTATTCGGTAATGAATCACATGCTTCGAGACAGCTCATCTTCTACTTATTCTCTCACATAAACTAAACATAAAAGACCTTCAATCTGCTAGTTTATAACCTATCTCACATATAGACTGTGCAGGATGTGAAGGAATGGACACAGTTTATATCACTTTTCTTATCTCCTTGCTAATGGTCATTAAAAAACCAACAATCCTACTTTAATTCCCTCTCCTAATTGGCTATGGTAATCACTTGCATTAAATTAGTCTCATTAAGTTGGAATAGCATCATATATTCTGCTTGTCAAAATACTTCTATGAAGCCTTTTTTTTTTTTTTTTTTTACTGAATAAAGAGCTCCCTCCCTCCCTGTACCTCTCTTCCTATCTCTCCTTTCCTTCCTCCCTCATCCCACCCCACCTCCTGAACTTGCTTAGTGCCATCTTGTGTATTTCCCAACTACACTATCATCAGGTCAGTGCTGTTCTCTTTGTTCTGTCTTTTCCTACTTTCAGCATTATGCCATATCATTTTTCCTTTTCCCTCTCACATAGTACAGTCTCAGTCATGTGATCCTTTAATTATGGTATTCTCCCTCTAACTTTTTTAGTGTCTTTCATTCAATTGTATTCCACATATGCAAGGTAAATAGTTTTAACCATCAAACATGGAAGACTCCATCTCTTCTTCCTTATATTCTTTTCCTGTGTTTTTTAACAAGTAGTAGATTTAGTCTACTTTTTTCATATGTATGTGTATAAAAATAGCCAAAAAAAATTAAACAATTATTACAAAGTTTATGTGTTTCAGATGAGCTTTCTTTACTTAGACATATTTATTCCACTCTTCTTGTTTTATTTTTGTGCTTCATTGCATTTGTGCTTTTCTTCCTAGATTTTTTCTTTTATGTTTATTAATATGTGACCTTATGCAAAGCAAAATATTCAAATCTAGACTAGGTAGCTTGATGATGGATTTGTATTTCACATTCATGTCAACACAATTCTGAGTAAGATATAGAACAGTTCTCTTGTACTTTCATAATTTAAAAAAGTGGTATATTAAAATCAATTATTGCATAGTATATAAACATTATGTTTCAACTTTAGTGATTCTAATTAAATCTTAACTATTTAAAAAATCTATCCAAAAATTACGCTCCATAGTCATACTTTTTCATGTTATATACACATTTAATTTTAACCTGATGGCAAATATTAGTAGTCATTTATCCACTTTTATCATGTTTTTCCTTTTAGATTCTAGGAATGGTGAAAATTTTTTTAAAAGTCATTTTCACTGAAAATACTCAATGTTAAGTTTTAAATACACTGATTCCAATCTCTTTGTTATGAACATTTATTCACAGATACATTATAAAATTTAATAAGCTAGGAACGCTTACATTGATCAATTATGAAAATTTTAAATATATGGCTTTCTTCTGAAAACTATGTTAGAAACGATTTCAGCTGTTACATAATTGTACATATAGTCTTGTTGGTTTTCACACAAGATGCTCTTTCAAAAAATCTTACCTAATCTGATTCTTTTACACTTGAAAAATTTTATTGCTACTTCATTGCCCACAAGGAAAAAATTTAATTTTTGGCATTGCATCCAAGATAATTTTTGGTCTGGCCCTCCAACTAGACTTTTTGCCTTCTCATATCTGATACTAAAAAAGGCACCCAACTTTCCAACCAAAGTAAATACTTTGCAATCTTCAACATATTCCATGTTTTCTTCTTTATATAAGCGTACATTTCATTTGCTGTTCCTTTGCCCCAAAATGCACCTCTCTTTCTTTCTCTCTCATGTCACTTTTTTTAAACACTGTTTTTTCCTGCCTGAATGTAATATCCAGCCTAAAGATTAAATAATCTGTAAAGCCATCTTTAGACAAATTAATCCACCATTTTTGACTGAACACCATCTCATATACCAGCTGCCTCAGCTGAACACGTCTAATAGTGGTTAGGTAAATTATTTACTTGTCGTATCTAAGAGAATATGAGAACTGTGGGGAGCTACAGTGTCCTATTCGTCTGCATATTCCCAGATGTTGGAATGCAGTCTGTTGGTTGAACAAAAGAACAAATGAATGTGTCCTTGGGCATTAGTAAATTAGGCTGATGTTTCCCAGTGTTATTTTTTTGGCAGAACTTTTCTACATGGAATGTCTTTCCTTCTTGATTTTCCATGTAATTTTGAACAAAATGTGTATCTAACCATGAAATTGTTTGTAACCAAAGAGAGAGAGAGAGAGAGAGAGAGAGAGAGAGAGAGAAATCCCTCCTCTAAAGTGGGTCATCATGGAACTCAATATTTTAAGGATGAAAGAAGCAGATTGGACCTGAAGCATATCTTGCATAACATTCACTTGCGGACTTGTTTTCTAAGTATTTGAATTAATATGAAATGCCCCGAATGATAGGAGATTAGGTTCTGTACACTAACGAATCCTTTGTGAAGTAACAGCATGCCCAAATGTCATTTAGTTCAAATCAAAGACCACAGACATTTGGTGAAACACAGCAGAAGGAAATCTTCTTTGATATGCTAATGATTCAATGTGTTATTCATGAAGTATTGCTCACCCTGGACACTGATATCAACTTTAGCAGAGAAAACAGTCATTATACGTTGTTTCATTTAATTTCCAGGCTTTACACGAAAAGTGAATATGAATGAAGAGAATGTTAACCTTTGTTTTTGGAAAAGCAAATCTTCAGGGAGAACAATAGATTTTTTTTTCTTAGACCCATTTCAGATTTTTTTTTAAGTTTATTTATTTATTTTGAGAGAGAGAGCAAGTGAGGGAGGGGCAGAAAGAGAGAGAAAGAGAGAGAATCCCAAGCATATTCCGCCCTGCCAGCACAGAGCCCAATGGGGGGCTCAAACTCACAAACTGTGACATCATGACCTGAGCCGAAAACAAGAGTCCAACACTTAACAGACTGAGCCACCCAGGTGTCCCTGACCCATTTTAGATTTCTAAAGAATGTGTCACTGTTCATAGAAATATGTTTCCTTTCCTAGTGTGATCTTTTCCTCACACCCTAGCCAGTTTAGACTCAGAGGGTATACTCAATTTCACATAGTCACACACATGAAAATGTGTACTCATGCTTACCTTATTCTAATGGCTATGTGCTTTCAACATCATTGTATTAGTTGGGATAGGCTAACTTTTTTTTTAATGTTTATTTATTTTGAGATGGGGGAGGTGCAGAAAGTGGGAGAGAGAGAGAATTCCAAGCAGGCTCTGTGCTGTCAGCAGAGCCCAACAAGCTAACTTTTACTATAGAATCTAACAACTGACTAATATCAATAATATAGCAAAAAATAAGTTTTTCTCTTGTTCGTGTTACATGTCCTGTGTCGGTGACGAGATGGATTCTGCTAAGTGGTATGACGAATTTCCTACATCACCACAGCTGTCAACAGAGAATAGGGTAAAATGCACTCTGGTTTTTCAAGATCTGGCAGGTAAGGAGCATATTTTTATGGATATGGCATTGACCAAAGCAATTCCCATCATTACCACAAACTCTGAAACATGCTGGAGAGTTTAATTTTTCCATTGTGCTGGAAAAACGAGGCTCTAAATATTTGTTTAACAGTATCAATGACTACTACAACAAGTTATTTCCCAAATGTATGCAGAAAGCTTGTATTGATAGCATAAATTCGTCAATAGCCAATAGTGCTTATAAACTTGACAGAAATGAAACAACTGGCAAAAAATAGTATGGGAAAGAAAAAGCATGAGTGATATGTATACCCAACACTTCCTAGTATTTTTCTATGTTCTCTTTTTCTATGTTCTTCCAAATAATGCTGAAATGTACTACCACATTAACTGCTCTAAATCTCTACCTATTCATTTCATTCCAATGCCCATAACCTTCAGAAGTGTCTCATTCGTAAAACGACTGGTTTGAGGGAGAACTACAAACCAGGAACATGCTTCATATTTCCTGATTTTTGCCAACTTGACTCTAGCAGCCTTGTACACAGTTGGGAAGTATGTTTTTTGTTTTGTTTTGTTTTGTTTTGTTTTGAATCCTGTTCCCCTGTGGTTTGCCAAGGAGCGATACTCACATGCAATTTTTAAGGTAGTCATGAAGAAGAAGTATTCTTGAATGGTCTTGGGAGTTTAACACACCAGCTTACTCAGACGCAGTGCTCTCTATTCACTGCTCCATGAGTTCCTGTCACAGTCAAGGCTGATTTCACCAAAGCTCACTCATATTCCTCTTTGCTGTTTCAACTGGTTTCCTGTACGGACCCACAGTCTCAGACTCTCCGATACTCTCCAGCTTTTCCACCTGCACTGATGTTTGGGGCTGGAATGTTAGTGATATTTCTCTATTAACTCTACCTATGCTTTGCAAATTTCTGCCACGGTTCTTCCGACATTCCTGTGGAATCCTCACTTCCTTATCAGACACCTGTAACATGTGTTTTCCAGACCAATCATAACTTGGTGCAACAGACACAACACTTCAGCCAAACTTGCATGGTCTTCTATACACAGGAATGACTACATTTCTCTATGTTTTTTCTTTTTTTTTTTAATTTTAAACTTTTGTAATGTTAATTTATATTTTGAAAGAGAGGCAGAGACAGAGAGAGACAGAGAGAGAGAGAGACTGGGAGGGAGGACCCAAAGCAGGCTCTGTGCTGACAGCAGAGAGCCTGATGCAGGGCTCGAACTCAGGAACCATGAGATCATGACCTGAGTCAAAGTGGGGCACTTAACTAACTGAGCCACCCAGGGACTCTATGTTTTTCTTATGCTTCTTGCCATGCAGTTAATGAAATATGTACTATACAAAATCATATCTTCCTCTACTTTACATCATTATTCTGGTTATTGAATCCTTGCCTGGTGATGTTTTCCTTTATCTCTATTTCTATTTATAGGAGTGCTACTAATATTTCATGAGCTGTTTTAAATGCTACCTCATTCTTGATATTTCCATAATCACATCAGAGAGAGGTAATGGTTCTCTTTAGATATTCATAAGGTATGCCACATACTTTCTTCATCCTTGAATTATCACATTAACCTGTCCTTAAAATAATCATATGCATATTTGATAAGAATAAAAATAGGGACTAGGATTCAATATTTCTTATTTTATTTATTTTTTTATTGTTAATTGTTTAAAACTTTATTTATTTATTTTGAGACAGAGTGTGTGGGAAGGGCAGAGAGAGAGGAAGAGAGAGAAAGAATCCCAAGCAGGTTCAGCACCATCAGCACAGAGCTCCTTGTGAGGCTCAAACTCACAAACTGTGAGATCATGACCTGAGCTGAAACCAACAGTCAGATGCTTACCTGACGGAGACACCCAGGCACCCAATTTTTTTGCTTTTCAAGTTGTGTTGTTGTTGCACTAAGATTTTGGTAGTTGTTGTCACAGTGTTTTGGAATTCTGATAAATAAGAAAAAAATGCGGAGGTAATAAGATAGCTTTTACACCATTTGTCACTTGTAGGATTTATTCCCAAGCAAGAAACATATTGTGGTGTCAATAATAGCATTTGGTTGTAAAAGAATAGAAAACAAACACGAAACACATTCTGCTTTTCACAAGATCTCTAGAAAATTCTAAACTTAATGTTACATCTCTGAACACACTGAATCCTCCCTATCTTTTAATGGAAGTGATGCTTTATAGATCTTACTTTAGTGGTCTCTCAGTACCAATCATCATTTATCTATGCAAGCCAATGGTATTAGACTATGCTTTGCACCTGTTCTCCAAACATATAGAATTTTATGCCTCAAATCTCATGAATGTCATTCAGATACCTTAGATTTGAAAGGTTCATGATGAACCCCAGATGTGGTTCTACACCAGCACTACCTATTATACTAAGGAGCATCAATATATATATAGTTGTAAAATCCAGTTGTACCAAAAAAAAAATATATATATATATATATACACACACACATATACCTTTGTATCTTTTTTCCTCTCACTATCCACTCCCCTCAAATAACTAATGACTTCCAAATCTTCTTAATTTTGTCTTATACATTTCTCTTGAAACTGTCCATTTTCCTCCACCTGCAGTAAAAACACCTGAGTTTCCTCTGGAACACTATCATACCATTTTTTTTCCCTGTACGTATCCTGACCTACTTCCAATACATTCTCCAACATGTGAGATCTTATGAAAATGCAAACTTAAACAGGCCTAAAATCCATAGATGACGACTCTTCAATTTTATTAAGGGAAAAGCCTCATTTCTTTCAGCATCTAAACACTGTATTTACTATGTTATGAATAGATACAGATCTTCAACATTGATTTTATGTGTCCACCAACTAACATCCAAATTTGTAAAAATGTCTTTGCTGCAATTTATTTCAGGGCAACCATCCTTGACTACCTGCTTCCTGCTGAGCCAGAGCTCTAGACTTCTGAAACATGTACACATGCAGCATTTTGTATTTTTCTATTCACAGTAATATGATGATAAAATTAGGGTTTACAATAATCTGCATTCTGGACTACATTGCATATACCATGAGGATAAATCTTTGCAAACTCATTCATCATTGTACTTCTCATGATGAGCATGCTGTCTTCACTTGGTGGCAGTCACTCTATGTGTGCCGAGCACAGGGTGAAAGCCAGTGCATCTGGTAGTCTTTGAACACGTAAAAATTCTCTCTCATTTCCAAGCTTTTCTAAAGTAGATTGAAAGTTGACACTAAATAGTTTGTAGAGAGAAATCTTATTATACACTACCACCCGAAATTAATTAAAATTAAGTTATCAACTGTCTTAACCAACTTTAATAACTGGTCACAGAAGACTCACTTTTTACCTGATGGTAAATTGCAGGAAAAAGTTCTGAGTTTCTACATATAAAATGGACACATGGGTTGCTAAGTCAACAATATGTAGGAGATATAATCTTGTCCAATGTTCTCTTGTGGGTGTTTTTCCAAAAGTTGATGAGGTTATTTAAAAAAACAAAAATCTTTTTCTTGGCAAAAATCACATTATTTGAAAGATCATTTGAGTTTGAAAACTGTTAATACAAAGTGATTTGATGGCTATCTGATTTAAGACATTATTGCTTGAATTGTAATGTGGGTATAAAATAAGCATTAAAAATATGCCAAAGAAGGTTCTTCATGATGAAGGAAAATAATACCAAAAATTACTCATATTTCCAAAAATAAATAAATATTGGAAAAAGCAAATATACAGATAAATCTAAAATACACTTTCCTCTATTTGTTTAAAATGCACATTACTTTTTAAAGCAAAAATAATGGTATTAATTTGTATGTTTACAATGTATGTAGAAGTGATACATTTTATAATTATAATGCTTTCACTATAATGGGTGCACTAAGAACACATGTAAGATTGCAGATTTTTCCATGATTTAAAAAAAATAATAATTTTAATTTGTTTGTTTGTTTTGAGAGAGAGACAGAGAGACAGAGCATGATAGGGGCAGGGACAAAGAGGGAGAGAGAATCTGAAACAGGTTCCAGGCTCTGAACTATCAGCACAGAGCCAGATTCAGGGCTTGAACCCACAAACTGTAAGATCATGACCTGAGCCAAAGTAAAATGCTTAACCGACTGATCCACCCAGGTGTCCCTGCAAATTTTCCTATGTTTAAGTGAGGTGGTAGAATATTAACTTTGAATTCACTGTGAACATTTATACACATATATATACATATATAGTTATAGTTATATAAATATATAGTAATCTCTACAGAAAACACTAAAAATTTAATGATAAGAAGTATAACTGAAAAATTCAATTAATGATTAAAAATGTTAGTCTAAAATAATAGTCCAAAAAATATAGGAATGGGAAAACAAATAATCAATAAAAAAAGTGTACTGATAGAAAATAAACACTAACATAATAGAGTGAAAACTAACAATATCAACAACTACACTTAATATTAATGGTCTAAATATTCAAATTAAAAAGCAGAGGTAATCACAGATAAATAAATAAGATCTACCCAGAGCTTTCTACTAAAAATGCAATTTAAATATAAATACACAATTGAGTTCAAAGAAGCTGGATAGAGAAAAAATTACACCATGTAAACTATGAGCAAGAGAAAGTCAAGGTGATGATATTGATACCGGTTGTAATAGGCATCAAGGAACTTACCGAAATAAGGAGGGCATGAAATAAAGGTAAAAGAGCCTATTCATCAGTAAAACATTACAGTTATAAATATGTAAACAACTAATAATAAGGTAGAAAAATACACAAAATAAACACTGATAAAAGTAAGTAGAGCAATAGAGAACTCCATAGTCTAAATAGATTTTAATATATCTCTTGAGGCATTTCATAACAACTAAACATTAAGAAATATATTTATAAAAGATCCAAACAACATTATTAATCAGCTTGACCACTTGATATTTTTAGAGATCTTCCCTAAAAAAATTACGTATTTTTCTATTTATGCTAAATTCCCAAAGACAGGTAATACTCTGGATTAAACAAGTGTCATTTAATTTAAAAGGATTCAAATTATACAGAGCATTATCTTTGAATTAAATTACAAACTGATAACAAAAATATATCCATAAAAACTGCAAATGTATTGAAATTATATATTTCTATATATCCATTGATGAAAGAATAAATCACAAAGGATATGTTTCACTTGAGTAATATTTAACAAGTATATATACATAAAAAGATCATTGGAATGGAGATAAAACTGTTCCTTTGAGAGAAATGTGTGTCATTACAAATGTATATTACAAAATAAGGTCTAAAATTAATGACCTGTATTTACACTTCAAAAATATAGGAAAAAACAACATAGTTTAGAACTTAAAGGGACAACACATCATAACCAAATAGGGTTTAGCCCAGCGATTGAGTGATACTTTAACACTCAAATATCAAACTGTTCACAGGTATAAAAATCTTGCAAGCATTTTGAGTAGGGTTGCATTAAAATTGAGGAAAATTGACATCCTAAAAATACCAAATCTTATTCATGAACGTGGCTCTTCTCTCCATTTACTTCATTTCTTTCATCAATATTTTTAGCTTCTACATACAGATTATGCATCAAATTTATTAGATTTTTAAATAACTTTTGCGTTTTGCTATTGCATTTTTTAAAGTTTCATTCCAATTGTTTATTAATGGCTTCCAGGAGTTTGTTGTTGTTTTGCGAATTCTTTGGCATTCTCTATATAAGCAATCATGTCATTTTCAAATAAGGATAGTTTGATTTTCATTTCTAATCTGCATTACACTTGTTTATGAATGATTTATTGTACAAGCTAGGCTTTCCACTATAATGTTGCAAAGAAGTGGTGAGAGGGGACATTTTCATCTTATTGCAGATCTTAGATGGAAAGTATTTAACCTTTCATAATTAAGTATAATGTTAGCTATAGATATTTTGCAGGTACATTTTGTGAGATTGAGAAAGTTCCTTCTGTTACTACTTTGTTGAGAGTCTTTAGATGAATGTATATTGAATTTTACATAAAGCTTAATAGATAATCAAATGTAAAGTGTTGTCTTTGATTGCAGCCTGCTTGAAAATATCAAAGGGTAAATACATTTGGGGATAATGAGGGACACTCATAGATTCACTGGGCACTGAATAATGTTGAAAGTTATTTTTAAATTGTTAGTTCTTGTTTGACAATCTGTCATAATTTTCTGGTGATTTATGCTCATATATTTTATGATGGATATTCTTATGATGTATAAATGTTTCAGGGAAAATTACAGTAAAATATTAAAATGGATTATCAAATCAGTGTGTATATGGTTGTCTGTTGATTTTCTCTTTTTTTAAGACACTTTATTCTATTTTTAAAAATTTATTTTGAGAGGGAGAGAGAAGCAGAGAGACAGGGAGAGAGAGAGAGAGAGAGACATAGACAGAGAGAGAGAGACAGAGAGAGAGAAAGAGAGAGTGAGAGAGAGAGAGAGAGAGAGAGAGAGAATCCTAAGCAGGCCCCATGTTCTCAGCACAGAGCCTGATGTGGGACTCGAACTCATGAACTGTGAGATCATGACCTGAGCTGAAATCAAGTGTTGGACGTCTAACTGACCGAGCCACCCAGGCACTCCTGTCTATTGAATTTTCATTTTGACATTTATAAATATTTGGTCATTTCACTGGAAAAAAATAATATGTACTATGTACTTCACAGTATCTTGGATGTCAGTATTTTGTTACTAGTCTCTAAACACTCTAATGGAACATTTTACTGAGTAAACCCTATGTCGCTACTTAAAACTCTACAACATTATAACATTCAGTTCTTTTGTACAAAGACATTTTATAGCCAATTTCTGGAGAAAGTTTTGCTAAGAAATGTTTGTACTTTTGGATGCCTGGATGGCTCAGTTGGTTAAGTGCCCAAATCTCGGTTTGGTGTTTAGGTCATGATTTCAAGGTTTTGTGGGTTTGAGCCCCACATCAGGTCCTGCACTGACTCTTTCTCCTTCTCTCTCTGCCGCTCCCCCACTCATGCCGTCTCTGTCTCCCTCAAAATAAATAAAAATAATAAACCTAAAAAAAAAAGAAATGTTTGCAATTTTAAATATAGTTTATTTTAAACATAAGAAGTTCCTTTTAATTTTTAGATTTTTATGTATATGCATGTGTGTACGTATGCACATATATTATGTATATGTATGTATATATGAAAAAATATATATATACTAATAATTCCCTTACCTCCTTTCTGTGCGTAACAGTGATAATAATAAAAAAAAATATTTGTTGAGGTGAGGTCAATCATGAGGGGTCTAAATTATAAGTCAGAAAATAAAAATCAGTACATGATAAGAAGAATCTCTGGGGAAAAGGCACCTAATTCAGTCACATCTTGATTGTGATGTGAAACCAGAAGCAAAAGACAGGAGGAAATCAGTGTCTGTTACATCAAGAATTATTTTCGTTCAAAGATGTGTTCAATTTACATCAAAGGAAAAAGGTTTTAAAATTTGTCTCGGAGACTGTTGTGGGGTTAAGAAACTTCCAGGCAGAGAAGATTGTATTTATGCAACGAATACGCATCCTTGCACAACCTATATTTATTGTATAGTGCCTTTCATCCTGAAGTGCTTCACAAATTGATTTACAAACTCTGTACTGCAATCATTTTCATTTTTGAAACGCACTTCATCCGTTATGCACACGTATATTTCATTTTATGAATTTCAGGATATGGCATAGTAATCCCCAAATATCACTTTGAGTTTGAAACACTGTTTTATGGCTTCATGAAAACCACATGACAAATTGCGTACTCTGGTCTCTGTGACAAATCTGTCTTTTCAGTAAGTGGAGCTCTAATTGAAATGTACACTTCAACTTGCAGGCAGCAAAAGACAAAAAATATCAACTGGGGGCTCATGAATGGATGATGCATTAGTTAGCAGAAAATTTATTGGGTTACCACTGAGTATAGAAAAGCGATTTAGGTGTTATATGGGGGAAATAAAAAGTGCAGCCTCTGGCCTTGATGATCACACAAATTAATTTACACACACAAAACATATCCACATGTAGATTTCAGTATTTCTTTAAGTAGCATACCAACAGATGTGAGCAAACATATGGCCCAAGCTCAATTCACAAGTGCCGAGTTAGTGCAGTAATAATATAATAATCAGAGCAGGACTGACTTAGATTCCTGAAGGGAATACATTTGAACCAGGCTTTTATTAGTAGAAAGGTTAAAATATACCTATCATTGATCGATAGATTTATTAGTACACCATAAGTACACTTATCAGTTCATTTGCTGTAATAGCACTCCGAAATTCATAAATTTCTGCATTTTTTACTTGTTGACTCATAATGATTCATTAATTCATACATCCATTCATTCATGCATTCTACCATTCAGCCATGTAATCAACCATCATTTATTGAACATTTCATATATGTCAGAAAAACTGATAGAAGTCAATGACAAAATAGGGAAGAAAGCACAATCTATGTCCTTAAGAGATGGTTATTATTATTAAGACTTGTTTTCCTGGGGTGCCTGGGTGGCTCAGTCGGTTAAGCGTCTGACTTCAGCTCAAGTCATGATCTCACAGTTCGTGAGTTTGAGCCCTGCATCAGGCTTTGTACTGTCAGCTCAGAGCCTGGAGCCTGCTTCAGATCCTGTGTCTCCTTCTCTCTCTGCCTCTCCCCCGCTCACACTGTCTTTCTCTCTCAAAAATAATAAACATTAAAAAAAATTTTTTAAAAAGATATGTTTTTCACCCTCTGATATCACAGTCTTAAATAATTATTAGATATTTAACATCATAATACCTAAAGTTTGGACAATACCTCTTCATGTTTATGAAGGAAAATGTTATAGGCTGAATTGTTTCCCCTCAAAATTCATATGTGGAGGCCTTAACCCCTTTGAGGATAAAGGCTTTAAATAAGTATTAAGGTAAAAAGAGGTCAAATGGTTAGGACTTAATTCAGTATGACTGGTGTTATAAGAAACAGAGATTGGAACAAAGACAACACCTAAAACATGTGGGGACACAGGGGAAAAAGAGTCATCTTCAAGCGAAGGAGAAACGACTTTGTAGAAACCAAAGCTATGGGGCATTTTGGTCTGGGATTTCCAACCTCCAGAACTGTGAGAAAATAAATTTCTGTTGTCTAAGCCAGCTATTCTGTGGTATTTTGATTGGCACCCTTACCAAACTAGTAAAATACATTAGATCAATATCCAAATAAAGTAGAATATGATTGTTTTTTCCTGATCCCTATATATTAGATTCTTTTTCCAGCAATTGACAAAATATTATAGAATATTAAAAATATGTCATTGGATTTCTGAAAAGTGTCTTACTAACAACACCCTTTTGATGTCATGATAATATTGGTAGGGATTATACGTAAAATAACTATAGAGGAAATTTTAACATAAGAAGCTATATTTTCACATTGGTTTTTCATTATGAAACCAGAGATATATTGCTACAAAAACAAATTTGCCCTCAAGATACAATAAATCACATCTTAAGATTCAAAGAAAGAAAGCCCAGAAACAGATAAGAAATGGGAGAAATAATGGATACAGAAGGTGAGAAGAAAAAGTTTGTAAAATAAATGCCCAAAGAAAGCATGAATAAAATTTTTATTCATATTTATTATTACTATTCTAAAATAACTATGCAGAAATACATGAGGGGCAGGAAAAAATGAATTTCTCGAGGTACATTTTACTCCCTAAATGCATTCCTCTTTAAATGTGTTTTAAGTTGATTTATTTATTTTGGGAGAGAGAGAGAGAGAGAGTATGAGCAGGGGAGGAGCAGAGAGAGGGAGAGAGAGAGACAATCCCAGGCAGGCTCCACACTGTCAGCACAGCACCTATTGTGGGGCTTGGACTCATGAAATCATGAGATCTTGACTTGAGCTGAAATTGAGAGTCATATACTTAACCAATTGAGCCACTCAGGTGCCCCAAAGCATTGCTCTTTTATTTTTTCCTTGCTTATAAGTATATGTTTATCTTGACAACATATCTCCTTTTTTTTGTTTGTTTCCTACATATATACAAAACTCTTTGCCTCCACATAAATGCAAATATGGTTTCAAGTATTATGGGAAAATTGCTGTATCTGTCATCAAATTTATGACAAAAGTATATTGTTTAATATTATACATGTTAATGAAAAAAATCCATATAATATAATCATGCCTTTATGTATACTTATATAGATCTTCCACATTATAAAGCTAAATACAAAGCATCTCCTTCTGGGTGATATAGTAATTATACTGCCGCATCACAAATTATTGCAGAATTTGGCATAGGATTTTGTACTTTTGAACGTTTCCACAACCAAGAGATGAAATCTAATTATTTTTATAAGTTAATGTTGAACACAGACAGATAGATCAATGGAACAGAATATAAAATCCAGAAATGGACCCAAAATTATACGTTCAACTAATCTTTGACAAAGTAGGAAAGAATATTCAATGGGACAAAGACAGTCTCTTCAACAAATGGTGTTGGGAAAACTGAACAGCAACATGCAGAAGAATGAAACTGAACCACTCTCTTACACCACACACAAAAATAAATTCAAAATGGATGAAAGACGTAAATATGAGACAGCAAACCATGAAAATACTAGAGAACATGGGCAGCAACCTCTTTGACCTTCACCAGAGCAACTTCTTACTAGACACGTCACTGCAGGCAAAGGAAACAAAACCAAAAATGAACTATTGCAGCTGCACCAGGATAAAAAGCTTTTGCACAGTGAAGAAAACAATCAACAAAAGGAAGTCTACAGAATGAGAAAAGATATTTGCAAATGACATATCTGATAAAGGGTTAGTATCCAAACTCTTTAAAGAACTTATCAAACTCAATACCCAGAAGACAAATTAACCTAGTTAAGAAATGGACAGAAGATATGTACAGACATTTAACCAAAGAAGACATACAGATCACTAACAGACACATGAAAAGATACTGAACATCATTCATTATCAGGGAAATACAAATCAAAACTATGATGTGATATCACCTTACATCTGTCAGAATGGTTAGAATTAACAACACAAGAAACAACAGGGGAAGCCTCTTGCACTCTTGGTGGGAAAGCAAATTGGTTCAGCCAGTCTGGAAAACAGTATGGAGTTTCCTCAAAAAGTTAAAAATAGAACCACCCTACAACCTAGCAATTGCAGAACTAGGTATTTTCCCAAAGGATGCAAAAGTACTGATTCAAAGGACACATGCATCTCAATGTTTAATAGCTACACTATCAACAAAAGACGAACTATGGAAAGAAGACAACTGTCCATCAACTGAGAAATGAATAAAGAGGTGGTATATACATACAATGGAATATTGCTCAGCCATAAAAATTAATGAAATCTTGGGGCATCTGGGTGGCTCAGTGGGTTGAACATCCCACTCTTGATTTAAGCTCAGGTCATGTTCTCACAGTCCATGAGTTTGAGCCTACCATTTGAATCCCTGCTTGGGATTCTCCCTCTCACTCTCTGTGCCCCTCCCCAGATCACACGCTCTCGCTCTCTCTCTCTCTCTCAGAAGGAATAACCATTTTTTAAAAAAGAAAAAAAAATGAAATCTTGCCATTTGTAATGACATGGATGGAACTAGAGTGAATTATGCTAAGTGAAATAAATCAGTCAGAGAAAGACAAATACTGTATGATTTCACTCATACGTAGAATTTAAGAAACAAAACAGATGAACATGGGTGGGGGAAGACAGAAGCAAACCAAAAAACAGTCTTAATTACAGAGAACAAACTGAGGGTTGCTGGAGGGAAGGTAGATGGGGATAGGATAGATGGATGATGGGTACTAAGGAGGGCACTTGTGATGAGCACTGGGTGTTATATGTAAGTGATGAATCACTAAATTCTATTTCTGAAATCAATATTACACTATATGTTAACTAGAATTTAAATGAAAACTTGAAACAAAAGAATAAAATAAATAAAATAAAATGTATCAGTAAAATAAATAAAAGAATATTGATTTCAGAGATGAAAAGTCAGAAAAATTTGAAGTTGATAGCATCATATGTAGCAATAGATTCAGGCAGAACAATGCTAGGTCTTAAAATGAAAAAAAACCTATATTACAAAAATACATTTCCTCAAAGAAATCAAGGAAATATATGACTAACTGAAATTTTGTGTTTTTTGAAACATAATTATCACTTTTGAAAACCACTATTTGCAAGTTGTTATTTTTTTTTAAGATTTAAGGAGAGCTCATTTTATTAAAACAATATCTTATGTTTTCATTCATGAAAGCTATTTATTAACAGAAACACTGCAATGTCCCAGAGGTGTTTTATAATGACACATATCTGAACATTTTTATTAATAACTGAATATAATGTCGAATTCGTACTTGGAAATTACAATTCTGAAATAAGGAAAAAATGGAAATATAATTTTCTAAGTTAATTAAAATTAGTCAATGATAAGACAAAACATCTTAGCTTGAAGATAGAATAATATGTCAATAATTATAACATTAAAACAGCCCATTCTAATAAGCAGTTACTGGGCTCCATTCACTGTACTTAGCCTTTGTAGATAATTCAGGGGATCCCCATTATCATGCTACTAATAATATGCACTTACTGACTATACATCTTGCTGCTTTCAGAGTCTTGAAAATCTGCTGCAGGTCACAAAAATAGCAGAGCCAAACTTAAATGCAAAATTAAATAGATAGTTGATACAGAGATATGAAATAAAAATCTAGGTTATAGATATATAGATATATATTTTTAGATATATGTTTCTCCATGTGTATTGAGTTCTTCCTATGTTCTTATTCTTCAATAAAATTAAAAGATGAATTTAACCACATTTAGAGACTCTGAAATAGTATTAGAAAGGATATCTCTTATTTATCTCTAAGAGTTGATGCCGTTTAACAATGGACAACTATAAACTATCAGAAATATACCTATAAAAGTGAATTTAATATTCTAATCTATATTTGGAGGTGTTCATTATTGAGAACATACTGCAAAGAATATATATTTGTTTTTAACATATTTTGTGATAAATGTCCTAAATATGAAAGATGATGTGCTTGAGCAAAGGACTCATACATAAGTTATGTATGCTTACTCTGTTGGAAAAATGCAAAATGGTGACTTTAAAATTTGTGAAATATTTGTGAGTTTTAAGAAAATGTCTTAATTATTAAGTGTTTTAATAAATCAAGATGACAAAAGTGATTCTTCTATGTTCCTGAGAGGCTTTTATCCATATAATTTTACGTGTCTATAAAGTTTTCAGTGTTTCAAAAATCAGATTATTTTTCTGTTTTCAATGTTATTCTAACATTTGGTAAAAATTATGGTGTTTGGTACAAATTATGCTTTTGAATGCAGTGTGTGTTGCCATTGTTTTAAAAAAAAGACTTTCTTTTTATACAATGTAAATTTGCATTCTGACTAGAGATCAAATTTTAAAGGTATTAAATAAAAATATATATTCTTTGAAAAGTCACATCCATTAAATGTATTTCACTTATGTTTTTATTCATGTATTTACTGTCACCTAATCCATAAAAGTGGCTACACTTTGTGAAATGTGTGTGATATCTTAGACCCAACCAGCATATTCATGTTCAAACCTGAACTTTGGGTCATTAATACTCTGCCAAGAACTATTAGACATTTACCAGGGGGTTTGGGGGAGGCTAATACAGGTTTCTAAATGACAAGAAAAATATATGACCTTATGTCAGATCATTAAGCCCAAATGGTGTATGTGAGAAGTGGACCAAAATGCACATTCTCCAAAGTCAGAAAAGAAGAGGTATTATATAAGAAAGGGTCAAGTATGTGTTAGAAGAAAACTCAGGCTGATGAATTACACTGAGCTGCAGATAATTTCTGATGTTTTCAGAGGTGTGATCTTAGTTTCTTTGCTTTTGCAGACTACAGCAGTTAAAGGTGTTGACAGGTACCGAATATATGGTACTGTTTTCTTAGTGGAATTCTAATTTCTTTTAAGCATGCATAGTCTTCAAGTAATAGTAATGTTAGAGGTCATTTATTTGCAAGGATATTTTAACATGTAATTTCAATTTGAATTTAGGAATATAAAAAAATATAATATTCAAAGCTTCTGAACACAGTTATTATACTACCTGGTTAGAGCCACAGTCAATTCTGACTTGATCATTGCTCATGCTGTATCAGCTAAAGGCTTTGTGTCTCGTGTAGGTAATACATCAAAATATTCATAATATTCATTCAAGTGTCTGCCTCTACAAATGTTTACAGTAATATATATATACACATATATACATATGTATATATATGAAACAATATCCATTTTTGAACTTGCTTAAATAATAATGTAATTTATATAGTATTTCCCTAACTCATGTGTAGCTTTTTTCATGTCAAATTTTGCATTTGTTTATAATAGCAGTGATATTAGGTAGGGCAGCTAAGAATTGTTTTCTTTCATAGAAGAGACCCCCAAGGTATGTGGGGAGTAAAAACAGAAATATTGGGGTTCCATGTTTGTCCTCATATTTCTTAGAGTCAATGGTAGTAAGCTAGTGAAATGCAACAGATTCCCTAATAAAGTCTTGTGAAACGCAATATTTGCAATCTATCTGAGAAAAACTCAAATGGAATCAAATTGAATCAAGATGAGAGATTTCCATGTCATTTCAGTTCTTCTGTTGATTTCAATATACACATTTGGCAAAGTCCCAACATACGGTACAGTGCTCTACACTTTATGCATATAATTTGTATTTGTAGGTCTTTATAAGTTGGGTTAGTCCTTCTTTTGTGAATAAAAGTATATGAGGAATTAACCACAAATTGATCCACTAATTATTCTTCCATTTTCAATAAATAACCCATGTATTTCCTTTGAGAAATTCCACCTGTTCATCAGTTATTCATAAAGATTTCTCATCTTACTGGACAAAAGAAAATATAGAGATGGTGAACTAATAATGAATACTAAATTACATATTTGTATATTGTGTGTAAAGAGATACTATGTTGTTGTAAACACTGTTTATACACCCACAAAAATGTGTATATAAAATATCATATGCATATGTACACAAATATATATATATATATATATATATATTCTATTCCTATTCCAACTTCATTTATATATCCTAATATATCACAATGGATAGGAAAATAATTCATTTTCAAAATGGTTACTTGTAAAGATAAAGATAAAATTAATTTCTTTTTAAGAGAAGTACTTTCAACAAAAGAGACAAGTTATATTCACTCATATAACAAGGGAAAACTTATCTCGGATGTAACTAAGACCAGAGGCTTTTTTAGATTGTAAAAATTACTAGTTTCCTCAATTTCCTGACAGGCTTATGTAATAAATGGCAATTAAAGGGCCATTGAATGAATGTGAAGGATAATAGAAATTGTTAGGTGACTACAAGAGGAAATTAAAGAGAAATGGAATTGCAGAGAAATCAAAAAGTAAGGAAAAGGGAGTGGATAATTAGAGAGAAGGCAAGTGTCAAGACTTGAGCCAAGAAAGGGAAGGTGGAACATAAATTTAGACAAAACTTGCTTCAAGTGGGGCGCCTGGGTGGCGCAGTCGGTTAAGCGTCCGACTTCAGCCAGGTCACGATCTCGCGGTCTGTGGGTTCGAGCCCCGCGTCGGGCTCTGGGCTGATGGCTCGGAGCCTGGAGCCTGTTTCTGATTCTGTGTCTCCCTCTCTCTCTGCCCCTCCCCCGTTCATGCTCTGTCTCTCTCTGTCCCAAAAATAAATAAACGTTGAAAAAAAAAAAAAAAAATTTAAAAAAAAAAAAAAAAAAAAAAAAAAAAAAAAAAAAAAAAAAAAAAAAACTTGCTTCAAGTGTCCTCTCAATATTGAAGAGAAAACTCTTCATTAATATGAATCTGCCCTGTTAAAAACGAAATGAGTGGTGTTTTCTTTATGTTATTTCCTTAAGCCACTTAAATCTTCAAATTGATTACATATACCCATTAAAATTCAGCTAAGGTAAGCAATGTTTACATTATGAATTTTAATATATTTAATTTTTACTATTTGTTTACTTCATTCATTTCATATTAATCCTTATGTGTGTCAAGTTGCTTGCCACTGGCTGGCCAATACAATAACGTGGAAAATAAGGAACAATTGAGGCCCTGGGCATTGATATTTCAAGCTTTATAAAATGCATTGTCTTCATACCCAGAAATGGAGGAACAATCTCCATCCCTGGGTACAGATGGAAATAAAGGGATAATGATCCATATAATTCACTCATTTCTTTTAAAGTAAGCAAAGAGATATTATACAAGTGTCCAAAGTATTTTTCTGGAACTTATCCCTGAAAATTAAATCAAAGGAATTCCCAAAACCCTTCTATGAGGGCTTTTCACAAAGTCATAATAGCACAAGCCTACAAAGATGATTTTCAGTCATGACATAGAGGAAACATTGCCTTAATTCATCCTGCAGACAAAATGGATGAGAGCTGAGTTTTCCTTCAAATAATTTTCAAGAACCTGAGGCTTGAGTGCGTCATCAATTTGAAAAAGCGAAGAGACACTTTTAGAACCAATTTGCAACATCAATAGCTAGAGTTTGCCATGAATACTTGAAGTATATCGCACTGAAGAGTGATGTAAGTGCTTCCCTCCTAACGTTTCTAGATCATTGTATGCAAAGCTTCTAATATATCCTTCATCTGTAACAGGCACGTCCTCCTGAATGATGTAATTTTTTTTAAAGTATGAGGCAATCATTTCCCAGTTTTTCGAAACCAGGTAAACTTCTATCTTAAAGTCATAAATCTATCCAACTAAATTACCTTTTGATAATCAAAGACAATCCACATGGCGGGGGGTGGGGGGGGGGAAGGAAAGCTGTGCTTAACATTCAAATTGCATGCCAAAAGCCATACCTGTATCATATAATTTTCCCTAAAATATTAGGCAGTTAGGTACAGTACAGAATTTCTCATTAATCACACAGTCAGTAGTGATGACACAGTTCATCTTAGAAATAGATGAGTTTCTTCCACATTAATTTTTGCCAATAATCTTGGTTATCAGTCTAAATTTGAAAGATATTGTATAATCCATGCTTTTTTATTTGAGTGTCTTGCAACATAAAAATTGACTTCTTTTGTTTGCATTATAATTCACCCAAGTTTGTATTCTGTTACCAGTCGGTGACTAAAGATGAACAAAATGTATTAAATACTTTCTTAAATATTTCAGTCATCCCCATTGTAGATAAAGAATATAGAGATCAGAAAGGAACATGGAATGGATACAAAGTCAGGTTAAAATTCCAGCTTTTTGTCCTCAATTTTTATATTCTATTAACTCAATCACATAACACACTTCTCTTCTCTCAGAAGAACAACTACAGTAAGATGTATGTTTTAATTTTTATTAACATTGTAAATCACATTCATGTAGCCATTAAATTCAATTAAACACGCATAATGTTATGTTAATAACATAACTTTCTGAAGTTAAAGTCAATATTTTTCATACCTCTACAGGTACATTAAAATAGTACCTGAAATATATTTTTGTCAAATTGTAGCTAATTATATGCCTTTATCATTTGTTCGTAATGCAGAAGGTTTTTTTTAATTCTAATATTTGCCTAACTTACATTCAGAAGGTTTTTTTAAATTCTAATATTTGCCTAACTCACATTCACTTTGTAATACTGAAAACTGTAATGTTTTAATCAGTATCCCAAATTCTCATATGCTTCTCAAAATATGAAAGCTATCTGCCATCTAGGCCACTAGTAACCCTATTAGTAGCAGAATTATTTTTTAATCAAATATTGCATTCTGTATATAAGTAATATTTTCCTCAATAAGTACTTTTTAATTGTAAGCTGATAACCTGTGCCTACTGTAAATCCCATATTTGAAAATCATAAGGTCATTGCATCAGATGTGTTATTTGAAATAAGGAACAGTGGGTGACATGATTTATATCAAATCTATTTCTTTTTCTTCTTTCAGTTAGGAGCACAGCATAAAAATCATTCATATAAATATTTGAGAAATTAAGATGTAATAATGGCTTCTCTAGAATCTCATGTAAATTTAATTAAAAATTGATAAAAAGCTTGGAAGAAATGGAATAATTCACTTTTTTGTGTGTGTTTATTAAAAAACATATCACTATCAAACCCTAATAACTCACTATTTTATTGTTAATATTCATTTTAAGGTAGTGGTGAAACATATTATTCAGCCAGTTTGAGTTTTCACTCTTTATCAGAGTATTTATTAAAATCTTAGTGGATATTCAAAAATGTCTAATAAAGTATATCAGTACTTCAGTGACTATATTGGCAAATTAAAGTTACAAAACATATCTACTCTTTATGTTATCATAAGCCATTGTGCAAATAACACAGTGAAGTTCTAATGACCTACTTAAACTCTTTCAATTTATTGAACATCATCAAGTCACCAAAAAGTGACATAAAAATGGGAAAGCTAACCATTTAAAATTATATATGGGAGTGATAAAACTGAGCCTAACAATACCCCCACCCCCAGAAAAAATATATGTATGAGTCTTGACTTTTATAATACTGGAACTTTGTGATACTGAACTCATAAACATTATTTTCATGCAACATAGAGTTTCAAACTAGTTCCCTATTTTGTAAAATTAGAGAAAAAAGCAGCAAACTCATGAGTTTTTGTCAAGTTCAATTATGGTAACAAATGACGTACAAACCCCATTGGATTATCCTTTACCAGCCACTCCCCGTCACCACATGCCCATCCATCAGACCCTCTAAACAACCAGTCTACTCTGTTTAGAATTTTTTACTTATTCTGAACATTTCATATAAATAAAATATGTGGTTATTTGTGATTGATTTCTTTCACTTAGTATAATGCTTGTATGCTTCACCCATGTTATGGCATGTTTAAGAACTCCATTCCTTTTCATGGTTCAATAAAATTCTACTGTATGAATATAATGTATTTTTTTATCATCAGTTAAAAAACAAGTTTTCCATTTGTCTGCATATAAACCATAAAGTGGAATTACTGGATCATATGGTAGTTGTGTTTAATTAACCATCTGAGCAATGGTCCAATTGTATTTTAACTTTTCTACACCTCACCAACACCTAGAGGTAATATTTTGGAGAAATCGGAACACTTCTACACTGTTGATGGGAATATAAAATAGTGTAGCTTCTATGGAAAACAGTATGGAATCTCCTCAAAAAATTAAAAATAGAACTACCTATCATCCAGCAACCTCACTTTTTCAGTCTACACCCAAAAGTTTTGAAATTAGGAGAGAGATCTACACTCCCATGTTTATTGCAACATTGTTCACAATAGCCAAGATATAAAAAACAACATAAATATCCTAAGACAGACAAATGGATCACAAAAATATTATATATACATACAATAGAAATTCATCCTTTAAAAAGAAGAAAACCCTACCATTTGTGATATCATAAATTTGAGGTAGGTATCTCCAAGAATGTACAAATTTGTGAACATGCCTTTCTGGCTTACAAACTGGGTGTGAAATAACTAATTTTTGGTGTTAAAAAATATATATTCCTTTGAAACACCCTATAGCTGTAAGAGATACAAGGAAATCACTAAGAAAGTCAGCACTACTTAAGAAAATAGGCTATCACCCCAACACAGTAGCATTTGTGCCAATTTCTGGCTGGACCTGTGACAACATGCTAGAGTGAAGTGCTAACATACCTTGGCTTAAGGGATGGAAAATCACCTGTATAGATAACCGTGCCAGTGGAACCATGCTGCTTGAAGCTCTGGATTGTATCCTGCTACCAACTTATCCAAATGACAAGTCCTTGCACCTGTCCCTCTAGGACATCTACAAAATTGGTGGCATCGGTACTATCCCTGTGGACCAAGTTGAGATTGGCGTTCTCCAACCTCACATGGTGGTCACCGTTACTCCAATCAACATCACAACTAAAGTAAAGTGGTTGAAATATACCATGAACTTTGACTGAATCTCTTCCTGGGGACAATGTGAGCTTAAACATCAAGAACACGTCTGTCAAAGGTGTTTGTTGTCACAACATGGCTAGTAGGAGCAAAAATGGCCCATCAATGGAAACAGCTGGTTTCACAACTCAGGTGATTATTCTGAACCATCCAGGCCAAATCAGTGCTGGCCATGCACCTGTGTGGATTGTCACTGAGCTCACATTGCTTGCAAGGTTGTTGATCTGAAGGAAAAGATAGATCACTTTCCTGGGAAGAAGACAGAGATGGCTCCAAATTCTTGAAATCCCATGATGCTGCATCATTGATATGATTCCTGGCAAGCCCACAGGAGCTGAGATTCTCTGAAGATACTCCTCTAGGTTGTTTTGTTCTTTGGACATGAGACAGACTGAGGCTGTGGGCATCATCAAAACAGTTGACAAGAACGTTACTGGGGCTAGCAAGGTCACTTACTCTGTGCTGAAAGTTCAGAAAGCCAAATGACTGTTACCCTTAATACCTGCTAGCCCAGTCTTAATTCATTGTGGAAGAATGATTTTAGAGTTGTTTGTCTCAATTGGTTACAAATGTTCAACAGTAAAATACTTGTGAATGATAAGAACGCATTGTAAAACCTTCAAATGGAGAGGAAAATGTTTTGAGTAACACTTGATTTGTGTGTGTGTGTGGGGGGGTAGTTTTAAGTTATTAGTTTTAAAATCAGTATTTTTCAAGGGAAACAACTTGACCAAAATTATGTCACAAAATCTTGAGACCTGTGAAAATAAGGTTTAATAGAAAACAAATAAATAATGGAAATATTTCTCAGCCAATTCTTTAAAATTTTCTCCTCAATATTCTATTTCATGTTACCAGACAAATACCTGAATAAGCCATATTCATGGTGAAAAAATATACTTCTTTTGTCTTATTTTCTTATTTTGATATCTAGCAAAACATGCTATCTTGTGGGAACTTGATAACACATTGTGTAATAACAGGCACATAAGAAGTTTCACTCAGACAACAATTACATACACTAAATTATCATGGAATAAAGTAACTGAGAAAACAAAAATAGTAGTATAAGTAATAAGCCAGGGCCAGCCTTTAGATTTTATTCTGAATAAGAAAGGAAACCATGGATGAGATTTTAATAAATAATGGTTGCATAAATAAATAAAAACATGTACTGCTTTGATTTCCTTAAAAGAGACTTTATGACCACGTTAAATTTTTTTAAGTTAATTTACTTATTTTTGAGGGCTGGGTAAGGGCAGAGAAAGGGAGAAAGAGAAGCCCAAGCAGGTTCTGCACTGGCAGTGTGGAGCCCAACGTGGGGCTCAATCTCAGGAACCCTGAGATCAAGACTTGAGCTGAAATCAAGAGTCAGATGCTTAGCTGACTAAGCCACCCATGCTTCCCTTATGGCCATATTTTAAAATAGAAGAGTGGGGTGCTCGTTCATCTGTTTCAACAGATGAACACAGACAATAAATCTAACTCATCATTAAACTTTTCTAATGACTAGTGAAAGAGAAAAGGAAAAAGTAGGCCAATTGCAGTCTTACAATATTAGCATCTCAGATCACCATAAAATAAGCAGATACAACTTCCATGACAAAATAAAATAAAAGCAAAGCAAAGCAAAACAGAACAAAACAAAACAAAGCAAAAACAGACATGTTTCCCACCTCGTGATGTGTACTGAATTTTGAAAGAACAGATACTATGTCCAGGGGGCAATTAAGCTCAGAAGAAGTAGTCTTAGTAAGAGGTCCTGGTATCTGTACTCCATTAGTCAGTCACACAGGTAGATAGTCCATGCAGCTAACTTTCATTTTCTAGCCAGCTTCGACCCGTAAGTCTCTGCATTCCAGTGTTATTTTCAATAAGCACTATAGATAAATGGTATGTTCTGCTTTAAAAAATCCTTAGGTAGGAACTGCCTCAGATAATCTTGCTGCTATAAGTCCCGTTGCAATATTACAATAATACAAGTAGATTTTACTGAGATCAGCATTGCTTTTTGCATGCCCAGGATAGAGCAAACCTGTTCCCAGAGTCATCAGCATAGAGGTGATACATGAAACAATGGAATTAGAGGTACAGTGTTTCCTACCAGAGAGGCAAGTGTGTGCAAGAGGATTCACTTTCAGCTACTCTTATCCAGGGCTATATTGAAGAAAGCATTGGATTCAATAGGGCTTGGCATTTTGCAAGGTGAGTGCAGTATGGTTATTGGTGACGGGGAGAAAACAATATCAAGCAATAAACAATCCGCTACTAATTTTCTTTGTTTACCTGCTTTTCACATTTCCTGGATGTCTGAGGTTCTAATCACACGGGTCTTCAAAAAGACATGACAAGGACACCAAACAATAATTTGATCTTAATTATGAGGGTCTTCAAAAAGAATGACAGGGGATCTCAAATAACAGAGAACAACAAAGTGTATTTGCACTTCATTCGCGTTGGATGGAAATCTCTTATTTTATGACATAGACCTCTACAGACCACAATTCCTATTGACCAAAAACTTTCCTTATATTCTTTCCAAATTCTAGAAGCAACTTTATCATCAGTTCTGGTTTGCAGTAGTTCTATAAATTATCTTTTCATATGAAAAATATATAATATTTAATATACTACAGTGCATGTATTTTATAATAATATAATCATATATTATGAATAATTATGTAGCAATTAGGTATATATTATATAATACTATTTAATAATATTATATCATAATATTATATATATTTAGCCTTCTAATGTCTGTTCATGTTTTAGAACGTGATAGACTTGTTTGCTTCCATTTTCGAAGAAAAGTCCCTCTTTTGAAATTTCACAAGAAAAAATTCTGCTTCAGTGAAGATTTGATCATCTAAGATAGAAATAACTTGCTTAATTGTACTTCCTCTGACAGATTTCGTTTATTTTGTTTTTCCCTATAAGTGTAGCTGAACTTGAAGGCAAGATTATGGTCATGTATACTGAGTCCATTTATCTTTATCATATACACAAAGCACATTGGAATTCATGAAGATTATGTTTAAATTAGTTGAGAAAGAAAGCTCTGTTACCTAGGGTTAGAACAATATGTACTTTGTTCAAACACCAGATTAGGCATGATCACATGCAACAAATTGGAAATTATATTATGGTCAACATCCATCAAATTTGCCAGCCCACAATCTCATGTTGGCATTTCTCTACCTCACGAATCATGCATTCCCTGGGTAGAATCAGAGTGATATTTCCCAGGGTGTCTTGCCACAAAACAAGGGAAAATAGCGTGCACTTCTAAAGATTGAAAGTTGTGGTGCAGAGCATGCTGTCCTCTCTCTTAGCTATATTCATCGTGGAGGCTGTTACTTTTTCTTTGGCAGAGAGGCTGGTTGTCTGGTACTGGCCTCTGGCTTTTTGAGCATCTAGGGGTGTGCAGTGGATCAAATCATTTTTGTTAAAAAAAAAATGTGCTCAAGTTTGAACACAAGTAAATCCTGACTGTATCACAAAGTTTGATTTCCTGGACCCTTCAAAAAATGTCAGCCAACAAATAGCATCTGTAAGACCCTTTCCATTTACACTAGATGAAGTACGTTCTGTGACAATCTTGGCAAATACATTCTAGTCACATCCATTTGATGCTGAGCAACTGGCAAAAATACTCAGCCATATGTGGTAAAGATAATTATCTTTGTTTTTGCCTGTATGACTTCATATGCTGTGTTCAGGGAATTAGGGCTGCTAATTCTCTCTCGCCCCTCCTGAACTCATCTTGTCTTCTGTACATGCCAAGGTGACCCTTTCTTAGCATTTTCCCCCTGAGTTTGTCTTCCTTGCAAAATCGATTAGCAATAAATATGGTCATCGCTATTCATGGCCAATCTTTTCTGGTGTTTGGGGTATTTTTGTTGTTGTTGTTTGCTTACCTCATTCTTTTGTCTTCTCTTATTAGGTCACATTTAGCAGATTTTATAGAGTGTTGGTGTCAAAGATATTTCACAGAGAGATCACATATTTTTAACATAATTGGACAATAGGTTATGTGAAGGCAAACTCATCTCCACTTTATTTTTCATTTTGCGGCACATTTCTCTTTAAAAGATGCCACTTATATTGTAAAAACTATCTGGAACGTGTGGCACCTGGGTGGCTCAGTCGACTGAGAATCTGACTTCGTCTCAGGTCATGATCTCATGGTCCATGGGTTCAAGCCCGGCGCTGGGCACTGTGCTGACAGCTCAGAGCCTGGAGCCTGCTTTGGATTCTGTCTCTCCTTCTCTCTCTGCCCCTCCCTTGTTCTCTCTCTCTCTCTCTTTCTCTCAAAAATAAATAAACATTAATTTTAAAAAAAAAATATCTAGAACTTTATGAAGGAAACCATCTTATAAGTTCGAACCCAAGCTTAGAAACAAATGTGTACATTACCTACTAGGAAATAAAGGGTTTTGTTTATTCTTCAGGTGTGACAGAAAAATCATTGGGAATCAGGCATAAATGATGGCTCTCTGGGTGTCTTTAGGTCTACATCTTTTCTGGAGAATATTTAGATTGACTCTTCATCACTTTTTGGACAATGTTTCGAATGTATTTGCTAAACTCATATATGACTTATATTTCAGCCCTAATGAGCAACCAGACCGCTAATGCTAGTAAACTGTTTTAATAATCAACATCAAAGACGGAATCCTTTTCCAGATAAAGAGCTGCCAGTCAATTGTGTCACACTTTTGTATGTGTATAATATGCCTGTTTGCTTATTTCTCTGCACAAAGAGAGATTACCCTGTTTTTTCTCTGTGAAAGATGTTCTCAGCTCTAGTAAATTAGAGACTTATAATTTTGAGTCATATTTTCAGATACTATTCCTTCTTTAACCGTCATGTGAAAGCCTTAATGAATTACCCTGTAATTCTGAAACCCACATAATTTTTAAAAAATTATTTGACCGATTTCCAATAAGGTTACCTTGTAGATAGAACAAAGTACAGATTCCTTCAGGGCCACTATGTTGATCTATGCATGAAGTCCAGAAAGACAGACATATGTGACCAATAGATTTTTGACAAAGGTGCCAAGAAAACCCAATGAGAGAAGTATATTCATTTCAACAAATTGTTTTGGAATAATTGGGCAGTTTTATGGAAAAGAAATCCTGAACCACCTCACATACTTTGCAACATAAATTATGGGCCTAAATATACAAGTGAGATTTGTAAAGTAGTAGAAAATACATGTAAATCCCTTGTGACTTTTGGCATCAGGCTTTCCACTGACTGTGCTGAGCCTGATTGGGGTCCTCTTTCTCTCCCTCTCTCTCTGCCTCTACCCTGCTAGTTCTCTCTCTCTCTCTCTCTCTCTCTCTCTCTCAATAACAAAATAAACTTAAAAAAAGATAAAATGAATGTGAAAAAAAGGCTAGATGTCCTCTGGTAAAAAATGTGGAGTTGAAGATACCCAGAGAGTCAATATTTATGCCTGATTCATGATTTTTCTGTCACACCTGAAGAATTAAAAACAAAACTTTATTTCCTAGTAGGTAATTGCATGCATACATTTGTTTCTAAGCTTGTATTTATTATATTGTTTGCTTAATAAAATTCCAGATTTTCTTTTTACAATAAAAGTGGAATCTTTCAAAGAGAAATGGATCGCAAAATTAAAAAAAAAAAAGATAATGGAGAACAGTATGCCTTCAAATAACAGATTATCTTATCATGTTAAAAAATAATGTGATCACTCTGGAAATACCTTTGACACGACCACACTACAAAATCTGATCAATGTGACCTAATCAGGAGAAGAAAAAAGAATGAGGTGAACAAGCAAAATGTTCAAAATGTAAAGAAAGAAAGATTACAAGTAGCAATAGCTGTATTTGCTGCCAGTAGGTTTTCCAGGAAGACATCTCAGTGCCAGTTGGGTCCGTGTTCAGGATGGTTCTTTTAGTTTCATTCATTCCTGAAACTGCTAATAATCAATGCTTAATATGTGTAGTGCATATTAAGTCATATGGACAAAATACTCCACTGATACCTTCTTTTCCAATTGAGGACTATCTGATAGTGCCCTTAGGCTATGCTCTAATAACTATGCTCTTCTGGAAGTTCCAGCACTAAATCTAATGCCTATTTCTCAAGCCTTGAGCTTTCCATTTAAAAAAAAAAAAAAAAAAAAAAAAAGAGGGGCGGAGCCAAGATGGCGGAACAGCACGGAAGATTTTGTGTGTCTCCCGTCCATGAAATACAGCCAGACCAACACTAAATCATCCTACACACCTAGAAAACCGAGTGGAGGATTAACACAACAATCTGCACAACCTGAACCACAGAATTCAGCAGGTACGCGGCGCGGAGAGGTGAACTTGGGGAGCGAGAAGCCCCGGGAAGGGAGGTGCTTTGGCGGCGGAGAGAAGATGGAGACTGGGGGGTGGGGGGTGTGGAGAATACGGGAAAAGCACCCCTCCCCAGAAGCGGCTGGAGAGAAAGTGGAAATTTGGAAACAGATGCTGGGACTAAACTAAAAAGGGAGAAAGGTGAAAGGAGAGGGTTTAAATTCCATTAAGACTGTAAACAAGGGGCGCGCAAAGGCTGCAACTCGGCAGCTCCCTACCTGGTGGTGCTCTGGTGGGAAGGGTGAATCCCCAGGAGCAGAGGGAGGTCCGGGAGGCTCTCAGGCCACACGGGGAGAAGCGGTCCCACTGCTGGAAGGACATCTGGTGGAGACTGTTGAAGCCCCCTGGTCCCAGCGGACCCCGGAAGGCGGCCACATTCGTGGGTGCTGGAACAAGGTCGTTATGGGTGAAGCCTGGTGCCAGATGTGTGTTGTGATTTTCCATAGTCCCTGAAACGCTGCTGCTACACTGTCTCGCGACCTTTTTCTGGGCCGGGCTGGCACACGGCCGCAGTCTCTGGGCTTCGGCAGCAGCAGAGTAATGGAACTTTCCTGGGTGCGGCCAGCATTCTGCCACTGCTCAGTGAGATCCTCCCACAGAGGGGCGGAACGGGTCAGAGCCGCAGTCCTTGGGAAGCAAGGGGCCGGGGAAAACAGCCGCGTCTGAGACAAAACTCGGAGAGAGGTACTGCCTGGGGGTCTGGTCGCAGGGAGTGAAAGAGCGGGGAGTGGACGACAGCTGAAGACAGAGGACAGGTGCGAGATTGCTGATCTGAGAAAACAGACTGGGCAGCTGGCTGGCGCCATTTTTCACTGATTCTGCGCATGCGCATACACACCTAGAGCCACGCCACCCTCCACCCCAGGAGGTTGGCAGCACCATCTAGTGGCGAGCGGAGCTGTTACACCAAGCCCTGCCCAACTGGGCCAACTTGGCTCTTCAAGACCACAAGTCTCACCACCGGCTTAGCTTATGGACTATAAAGCGCTACATGGTCTGACTTCTAGGGGAAAATGAAGTAATTTCAGTCCTACTTTCAATCTGTTGGCAGGTTCATCGATTCAATTTCCTTTTTGTTTTTTTCTTTTTCTCTTTTACACTTCCTTTTCTTGAATACGGAAAAAGAAAATTCACTTTTATTTTCAATTTTTATTAAAAATGTTTCTTTAATTTTTATTACTATATTTTTTACTTTTGTGTAAATCTTTTCAAATTCTCTTTTACTTCCATCATTGTAGTTTAGTCTACTTCACTGTATTCACCTTTTCAAATTTTCAAACAGTTTCCATTTTATTGTTTTCTTTTTCTTTTTTTTCTTTTTCGTTTCTTTTCTTCTTGAATGCAGAAAGAGAAAAACTTCATTTTTACTTTCAAATTCTATTAAACTATTTTTACTTAATTTTTTACTATATTTTTTGCTTTTATGTAAATTTTTACAAATTCTATTTTACTTCCATCATTTTAGTCTACTACAGTGTATTCATTTTTCAAATTTTCAAACGATTTCCTTTTGTTCTTTCTTTCTTTTTAATCTTTTTTTTTTTTAATTTTTTTTTCCCAACGTTTATTTATTTTTGGGACAGAGAGAGACAGAGCATGAACAGGGGAGGGGCAGAGAGAGAGGGAGACACAGAATTGGAAACAGGCTCCAGGCTCTGAGCCATCAGCCCAGAGCCTGACGCGGGGCTCGAACTCACGGACCGCGAGATCGTGACCTGGCTGAAGTCGGACGCTTAACCGACTGTGCCACCCAGGCGCCCCATCTTTCTTTTTAATCTTTTTTCTCTTCTCGTTACTTTTCTTTTTTCTTGAATACAGAAAAAGAAAAAAAATCATTTATTTTTAATTTTTATTAAAAATATTTTCTTTATTTTTTCTACTATATTCTTTACTTTTGTGTATATTGTTTTCAAATTCTATTTTACCCCATCGTATCATTTTATTCTACTTCAGTGTATTCATTTTTTCAAATTCTTGAATGATTTCCTTTTTTTTCTTTCCCTCCCCCTTTTTTTTCTAATATGTCAAACCACTTTCAACCCCAGACCAAAACACACCTAGGATCTAGCATCATCTATTAGATTTGTGTGTGTGTGTGTGTGTGTGTTTAATTTTTAATTTTAATTTCTTTTCATTTCAATTTTTCTACCTCATTAATTCATTTTCTCCCTTGAAAATGACAAAATGAAGGAATTCACCCCAAAAGAAAGGGCACTAAGAAACAACAGCCACGGATTTAACCAACACAGATACAAGCAAGAGGTCTGAACCAGAATTTAGAATCACGATAATAACAGTAGTAGCTGGAGTCGAAAATAGATTAGAATCCCTTTCTGCCGAGATAAAAGAAGTAAAAAATAGCCAGAATCAAATTAAAAATGCCATAACTGAGCTGCAGTCATGGATGGATGCAGCGGTGGCAAGGATGGATGAGGCAGAACAGAGAATCAGTGATACAGAAGACAAACTTATAGAGAATAATGAAGCAGAAAAAAAGAGGGAGATTAAGGCAAAAGAGCATGATTTAAGAATTAGAGAAATCAGTGATTCATTAAAAAGGAACAACATCAGAGTCATAGGAATCCCAGAAGAGAAAGAGAGAGAAATAGGGGTAGAATGGTCATATGAGCAAATCATAGTGGAAAACTTTCCTAACTTGGGGAAAGACACAGACATCAAAATCCAGGAAACACAGAGGACCCCCATTAGATTCCACAAAAACTGACCATCAACAAGGCATATCATAGACAAATTCACAAAAGTCAGGCAAGGAGAAAATCATGAAAGCAGCAGGGGAAAAAAAGTCCCTAACATACAAGGAAAGACAGATTTGCAACAGACCTATCCACAGAAACTTGGCAGGCTAGAAAGGAGTGGCAGGATGTATTCAGTGTGCTGAATCAGAAAAAGATGCAGCCAAGAATTCTTTACCCAACAAGGCAGTCATTCAAAGTAGAAGGAGAGATAAAATGTTTCCCAGACAAACAAAAATTAAAGGAGTTTGTGACCACTAAGCCAGCCCTGCAAGAAATTTTAAGGGGGACTCTATGAGGGGAGAAAAGATGAAAAAAAAAATACATATATATATATATATATATATATATATATACACATACATACATACCATGCATATACATACACATATGTATACATATACATACACATGTATTTATATATATATGTATATATATTTATATGTATATAAATATATATAAATATATATACTAAAGGCAACAAAGATTAGAAAGGACCAGAGAACACCACCAGAAACTCTAACTCTACAAGCATCATAATGGCAATAAATTCATCTTTCAGTACTCTAAACGTCAGTGGACTCAATGCTCTAATCAAAAGACATAGGGTAACAGAATGATAAGAAAACAAGATCCATCTATATGTTGCTTACAAGAGACCCACTTTAGACCTAAAGACACCTTCAGATTGAAAATAAGGGGATGGAGAACCATCTATCATTCTAATGGTCAACAAAAGAAAGCCGGAGTAGCCATACTTAGACAATCTAGACTTTAAAATAAAGACTATATCAAGAGATGCAGAAGGGCCTTATATCATAATCAAGGGGTCTATCCACCAAGAAGACTTAACAATTGTAAACATTTATGCACCAAATGTGAAAGCACTCAAATATAAAAATCAATTAATCACAAACATAAAGAAACTCATCGATAGTAATACAATAATAGTAGGAGACTTCAACACCCCACTCACAGCAATGGACAGATCATCTAATCAAAATATCAACAAGCAAACAATGGCTTTGACCCACTGGACCAGATGGACTTAACAGATATATTCAGAACATTTCATCCTAAAGCCGCAGAATATATATTCTTCTCCAGTGCACATGGAGCGTTCTCCAGAATAGACCATATACTGGGACACAAATCAGCCCTAAGTAACTACAAAAAGATTGAGATCATACCATGCATATTTCAAACCACAACGCTATGAAACTCGAAATCAACCACAAGAAAAAATTTGGAAAGGTAACAAATACTTGGAGACTGAAGAACATCCTACTAAAGAATGAATGGGCTAACCAAGCAGTTAAAGAGGAAATTAAAAAGTAAATGGAAGTCAATGAAAATGATAACACCACAACCAAAAACCTCTGGGACGCAGCAAAGGCAGTCATAAGAGGAAAGTATATAGCAATCCAGGCCTTCCTAAAGAAGAAAGAAAGATCTCAGATACACAACCTAACCTTACACCTTAAAGAGTTGGAAAAAGAACAGCAAATAAAAACCAAAACCAGCAAGCAATAATAAGAATTAGAACAGAAATTAATGCTATTGAAACCAAAAACAAAAAACAAAACAAAACAAAACAAAACAAACAAACAAAAAACAGTAGAACATATCAATGAAACCAGAAGCTGTTCTCTGAAAGAATTAACAAAATTGATAAACCACTACCCAGTTTGATCAAAAAGAAAAAGGAAAGGACCCATATAAATAAAATCAAGAATGAAAGAGGAGAGATCACGACCAACACAACAGAAATAAAAACAATAATTAGAGAATATTATGAGCAATTATATACCAATATAATGGGCAATCTGGAAGAAATGGACAAATTCCTAGAAACATATACACTACCAAAACTGAACCAGGAAGAAATGGAAAATTTGAACAGACCCCATAACCAGTAAGGAAATCAAATCAGTAATCCAAAATCTGCCAAAAAACAAGAGTCCAGGGCCAGATGGCTTTCCAGGGGAATTCTACCAAACATTTAAGGAAGAGTTAACACCTATTCTCTTGAAACTGTTCCAAAAATGGAAATGGAAGGAAAACTTCCAAACTCTTTCTATGAAGCCAGCATTACCTGGATTCCAAAACCAGACAGAGACCCCACTAAAAAGGAGAACTATAGACCAATTTCCCTGATGAACATGGATGCAAAAATCCTCAACAAGATATTAGCCAATCAGATCCAAAAATACATTAAAAAAAAAGTATTCACCACGACCAAGCAGGATTTATACCTGGGATGCAGGGCTGGTTCAATATCTGCAAAACAATTAACGTGATTCATCAAATCAATAAAAGAAAGGACAAGAACCATATGATCCTCTCAATAGATGCAGAGAAAGCATCTGACAAAATACAGCATCCTTTCTTAATAAAAACCTCAAGAAAGTAGGGATAGAAGGAGCATACCTCGAGATCATAAAAGCCATATATGAACGACCCAATGCTAATATCACCCTTAATGGGGAAAAACTGAGAGCTTTCCCCCTAAGGTCAGGAATAAGACAGGGATGTCCACTCTCACCACTATTATTCAACATAGTATTGGAAGTCTTAGCCTCTGCAATCAAACAACACTAAGAAATAAAACACATCCAAATTGGCCAGGAGGAAGTCAAACTTTCACTCTTCGCAGATGACATGATACTCTATGTGGAAAACCCAAAAATTCCACCAAAAAACTGCTAGAATTGATTCATGAATTCAGCAAAGTTGCAGGATATATAATCAACGCACAGAAACCGGTTGCATTCCTATACACCAACAATGAAGTGACAGAAAGAGAAATCAAGGAATCAATAACATTTACAGTTGGACAAAAAAAACATAAAATACCTAGGAATAAATCTAATCAAAGAGGTGAAAACTCTATACACTGAAAACTATAGAAAGCTTATGAAAGAAATTGAAGACACAAAAAAATGGAAAAAGATTCCATGCTCCTGGATAGGAAGAACAAATATTGTTAGAATGTCGATACTACCCAAAGCAATCTACATACTCAATGCGATCCCTATCAAAGTAACACCAGCATTCTTCACAGAGCTATAACAAATAATCCTAAAATTTGTTTGGAACCAGAAAAGACCCTGAAGAGTCAAAGCGATCTTGAAACAGAAAACCAAAGCAGGAGGCATCACAATCCCAGACTTCAAGCTATACTACAGAGCTGTCATCATCAAGACAGTATGGTACTGGCCCAAGAACAGACATGAGTGTTCTGAGATCAATGGAACAGAATAGAGAACCCAGAAATGGACCCAAAAGTGTATGGCCAACTAATCTTTGACAAAGAAGTAAAGAATATCCAATGGAATAAAGAAAACTGGGAAAAGTGGACAGCAACATGCAGAAGAATGAACCTGGACCACTTCCTTACACCATACACAAAAATAAACTCAAAATGGTTGAAAGACCTCAATGTAAGACAGGAAGCCATCAAAATTCTCAAGGAGAAAGCTGGCAAAAACCTCTTTGATCTTGCCTGCAGCAACTTCTTGCTCAACATGTCTCCAGAGGCAAGGGAAACAAAAGCAAAAATGAACTACTGGGACCTCATCAAAATAAAAAGCTTCTGCACAGCGAAGGAAACAATCAGCAAAACTAAAAGGCAACCGACAGAATGGGAGAAGATATTTGCAAACGACATAATCAAATAAAGGATTCGTATCCAAAATCTATAAAGAACTTATCAAACTCAACACCCAAAACACAAATAATCCAGTGAAGAAATGGGCAAAAGACATGATTAGACACTTTTCCAGAGAAGACATCCAGATGGCCAACCGACAAATGAAAAAATGCTCCATATCACTCATCACCAGGGAAATAGAAATCACAACCACAATGAGATACCACCTTACACCTGTCAGAATGGCTAACAGTAACAACTCAGGCAACAATAGATGTTGGTGAGGATGCGGAGAAAGAGGATCTCTTTTACATTGTTGGTGGCAATGCAAGCTGGTGCAGCCACTCTGGAAAACAGTATGGAGGTTCCTCAAAAAACAAAAAATAGAACTACCATAGGACCCAGCAATTGCACTACTAGGTATTTATCCATGAGATACAGGTGTGCTGTTTCAAAGGGACACATGCACCCGCATGTTTATAGCAGCACTATCAACAATAGCCAAAGTATGGAAAGAGCCCAAATGTCCATCGATGGATGAATGGATAAAGAAGATGTGGTATACATACACAATGGAGTACTACTCGGCAATCAAAAAGAATGAAATCTTGCCATTTGCAACTACGTGGATGGAACTGGAGGGTATGATGCTAAGGAATTAGAGAAAGACAAAAATCATATAACTTTACCCATGTGAGGACTTTAAGAGACAAAACAGATGAACATAAGAGAAAGGAAACAAAAATAATATAAAAACAGAGAGGGGAGCAAAACAGAAAAGACTCATAAATATGGAGAACAAACAGGGTTACTGGAAGGGTTGTGGGAGGGGGGATGGGCTAAATGGTTAAGGGGCACTAAGGAATCTACTCCTGAAATCATTGTTGCACAATACGCTAACTAATTTGGTTGTAAATTTTAAAAAATTGTAAAAAATTAAAAATTAAAAAAAATGCTAAAAAAATAAAGAAAGGAAAAAAAAAAACCTTTTGTTGTCAGGATTGGGGTAAGTTCTCCTTATTTGTACCTATGATGCAGGGACTTTTGGGTTTTCATTGTTTACTTAGGGTATTTTTCTTTCTTTTTTTTTTTTTTAAGTTTATTTATTTATTGAGAGAGACAGAGAGAGAGAGAGAAAGCCAATGGGGGAAGGGCAGAGAGTGAGAGAGAGAGAGAGAGAGAGAGAGAACCCCAAGCAGGCTCCACACTGTCAGCACAGAACCTGATGCAGGGCTCGAACTCTCGAACCGGGAGATTATCACCTGAGCCAAAGTTGAATCAGACATCTAACCGACTGAGTTACGTAGGCTCAAGTGTAACTTCTAATAGCCTACCATAAAGCAATGGTTGAGATGATGAGAAGCTGACCAAGTCACATTAGAACAGAAAGAAATGGTGAAAAGAGAAGAAAATGAATTCTGCTGTTGAAGGGCAAGGAACATTTAGCCTACACTCTCAAAAAAGATCACTTTTTATCATATTATGTAAAGAACTCTATTTTAATAAAGTAAAGAGAAAAATAAACGTTTTTTGAATTATAAACAAATGTCCATGTAACTTGAAATTTTGGCAAAGAGTGTAATAATTTTCTCAATCAACTTTGTAAATCTGATATCTGATAATAAGCAAACATCTTTAAAAATGTTTTCTATTTCCTCTGGTGAGAGTGCAATTACACAATAGAAAGTCAAATCTGAAGTGAATTGCATTGCTTTAAGGAATACAATTTTTATTGCATGTAATGACATTGTTCCTTTGTGTAGGAGATGGGAAGAGTAATTATCTTAGACTAATTTTAATGCATGTTGGTTCAATTAACCAGACAATATATGAATTATGATGTTAATATCCATGGGAAAAGAAAAAGTAAAAAAAAACAAAAAACAAAAAACAAAAACAATGAAAAGTTTCATTATTGCAAAACCAAAGGAAATACCTCTTTGTGACAATGCAGGTGGTATAATACTGCATACAATCAAATTTTTACTATACAGTGTTTTGGAACAAAATTGAATTCTGTCACATATGGTAGTTCATTGTATTATGATCTGCTACTCTCCATGGTGCAAACCACATTTCCAGATGGCAGAAGTAAATATGGACTCCCCATGATAAAAAAAAGCACTAGGCAATTTTCGTTTTGGCATACTATATAATTGCTAAACAACAACAACAACAACAAAAAAACAAAGATGAGAACAAAGAGAAGTTTTTGGAAAGTTAATGATTGTTTTTATTATTTCCTGACTCAATAAATAATGCATGTTCACATGGAATATTTTAGAAAATGGAAATATTTGGAATTCTTGGAAATAGTGGACACAAAAGAGAAAACAAAAATGACCTTTAACCACACTATAGAGAATGTATTGTGAAGGCACACATGTGTCTGTGTTTCTGTATGGTGTCTGTGCACTATCTAGAACTCATTTGTATATATTTATCATGAGTTTGGAACCTCGTGAAGGCAAGATTTTATACTATAAATGTTTGCTAAATCATATAGAGTGTTTGAAATGTAATTTAATAGTTAAATACTGTATTTTTTATAGTAAAACACTGTAATATCCTAAACAAGTCAATAATGTATAAAATTCTCTCTATAGATGACAATACCAGAAAAATGACTTATATCACACAGCTTGACAGTGGGAGACTCTCTCCAGAGCTAGTTTTCTTTTAGTTTTTTTTTTTCAAGAATTGTTTTAACGTTTATTTAGTTTTGAGACAGAGTGAGACAGAGCCTGAGCAGGGGAGGGGCAGAGAGAGAGAGAGGAAGACACAGAATCTGAAGCAGGCTCCCTGCTCTGAGCTCTCAATAGAGCCTGACACGGGGCTCAAACTCATGGACCATGAGATCAGGACCTGAGTCAAAGTCTGACACTTAACCGACTGAGCCACCCAGGCGTCCCATCCAGATCTAGATTTCTTAATATCTGTGCTATAATATACTTTGAATAAAGCTGTATAACCAGGTCAAATGATACAAAAATTGCTGAACTAGGTCCCAAAGAGATGATAAAACTGTACATTCTGTATAACAAATAAAAACAGTTAAAAATATTCTCTAAACATTGAATTTAACATTTTTTATTTCAACCAGCCATTTTTATACTTACTATTTATTCATTTCCTCTACACTATATGTGTAGATTTTTCTTAAGCCCTTTAAGAGCTATTTATGTCATGAGATAGTCCTTTTTTTTCCCCGTTATACTTGCTATAGACATTTAATCTCAATATGTCCTTTAAATATCAATTTCATTTTGGTATGTTTTACAAAAAAGGAAATTTTAACATCCTTAATTTCAAAAAATGACCCATTATCCTGGATTTCTCCTATGATTTTTATGTTTAAGAAGTCCCTCAGGGGCGCCTGGGTGGCTCAATCAGTTGAGTGCCCAACTCAAATTCGTCTCAGGTTGTGATCCCAGGGTTGTGGGTTGGAGCCCCAAGATGGGCGGCACACTGAACATTGAGGCTGCTTAAGATTCTCTCTTACTCTCCCCTGCTCGTGCTTGCTCTCTCTCTCTTTCTCTCTCCCTCTCTCTCTCATAATGAAAAAGAAGTCCCTTCATATTTCAAGAACGTTCAAGGGTCTCCTCAGGTTTTTACAATCATAATTAAACATTATTTATCTCAAAAGTATTTGCTCCGCAGCAAAAGCCAATCTTTATATTTTTGTCTTAAATCATCAATCAATTGCTTTTACGTGATTAATTGAGCAATAAGACTTACCCAATCACTTCTGCCATTAAATTTAAATTTTTTTCAAATATAATGAGAACTGTTTACCCAAACTGTCTGTTGTGTTCTATTGTTTGCCTTTTATTGAACCTGACAAAGATAGAACTTTATATAATTTTACTATACCCTTGGATAAAAGCCACAGATGCTTTTTAATTTTTTGAGCTTTATTTATTTGTTGAGAGAGAGGGGGAGAGAATCCCAAGCAGGCTCCACCCTGTCAGCGCAAAGCCTGATGCAAGGCTTGATCTCATAAACCATGAGATCCTGAACTGAGCCAAAATCAAGAGTCAGAGGCTTAACTGACCAAGCCACCCAGACACCCAACTAGGTGCACTTTCTATATGTAAATATCCATGTGAGAAATAATAATAATAGTAATACAAAAATGTAGGAAAGAGGAATAAAATACTGTTCTATCAATGAAATAGCTACAGAAAACAGGATCTCAGGAATTATGAGCAATGTCAGTCTACCGTGTGTATTTGGAGTTCGGAATAAGACAGGGCAGGAGGAGAAAAAATACTTGAAACACCATCTGAGAATTACTCACACTGGGTGAAAATTAGAGCCCAGCGATACAGGAAGCTCAATAAACACCAGTCAGAAGGATTCACTCTCTGGAATGTCAAGATTAAATTGCTGTTTCAGTTTCCACACAAGGAAGTAGATATTCATCTTCCTATTTATTCTTCCTGCTAAGCACAGATAAAAATGATGGCTTTTATATGTTTTGCATATATAACTAAACACTCTATGACATAATAACATACAAACAATAAGTTGAAAAGAAAATGCCTGGCTGGGAAGACTGACAACCACAGAACACCAAGGCAGATAGTTCCCTGGGCTTTCTATATGCCTCATGCGCTCCAGACTTAGAGCTGAAGAAGCCAGAAATGCAGAAGCACCGCTGAACACAGACAAAAACATAAGAATTAAAAGTAAATTAAAACCTGCCTTCTTCAGTCAAAGGACCAGGAAGGGGGAAGTATAGGAAGGCAGAAAACCTCTAGATCATAAATTCAGCCAAAACCACCACCACCAAAAAAAAAAAAAAAAAAAAAAAAAAAGAAGAAGAAGAAAAAGAAAAAGTGCCTCACCCCCATCCATGTCCCTGAAAGTTGAGTGGGGGACCGGCTGTAATGAGGAAGACTTCACTGGTGTGGTATCAGACAATTCCAAACCAGAACTAGAAATTTCTTCCTGCCCAATGGAAACAAAATTCTTCTCCCGCCCCCCCGCCCCATACACATGTTGTTACTGGAGACCATCTGAGCAGCCTTACTTTTAAATCCAATCAGCTTCAATTTTTCTTAAAGGACAAGTTACTACAAATCACTCAATACCTTGGATGGTCCTACTAACTATTAAATAAATTGAACTGGAAATTTTTTTAGTTCTCCAAAAAAAGAAATATCTAACATTATTCTGATTCCATACCCAAAGATGGGGGAAACACCAAAAAAAGAAATCCACAGGACAGTGCACTTCATAAATACACAAAAATCTTTAACAAAATATTAGCAAATTAAACTCAGTAACATATACAAATAATCATCCACCATGGTCATTTGGGATTTATTCTAAAGATGCAAGACTGATTCAATATGAAAGAGTCAATCAATTTAATCAACCATAATAATAACAGGCTAAATAAGAAAATAATATGATTATATCAATTGATGCAGAAAAGTAATTACCAAAATTCAATCCACATTCATGATACAACCACTAAGAAAGCTAGGAATGGAAGAAAACTTCCTCAATGTCACAAATAATACCTACATGAATACTACAGTCATCATCACACTTCATGGTGAAAGACTGAATTCTTTCCTCTCTAACATTAGGAATAAGATAAAGATACTCATTTCCGTTACTTAGATTCAACACAGTACTGGATGCCCTAACTAGACAGTAATGTAAGAAGAGAAAGTAAGAACATAATGATTGAAGAGACAAACCCTTCCTATTTGTAAATGACAACTATATCGTTTTTAGGAAGAAACATAGAAAAGTTTCAAGAACGAGTGGTTGGTGAAGAGTTTTCAGACATTACACCAAAAATTATTTTCTTTCCATAAAAGAAAAAAAATGCACTTCATTATAATTAAAAATATTTGCTCCAAGATTTTATTAAGAGAATAAAGCAAAACAAGCCACAAAGTAGAAAATAATATTTTCAAACCATGTATGCACATAGAATTCATATCTAGAATATATAATTTCAAAATTCAACATTAAAAATATAGAAAATGGACAAAAGGTCTAAAGGTACATTTCATGACAGTGGATATATGCATGGCTAAAAAGGACATGAAAAAGATGTTCAGGATCATTCTTCCTTAGAAAAATGAAAATTAAACCATAATATTTTGATGAGAATGTAAAATGATACAGGCACTCTGGAAAAGTAATTTCTCAGTTTCTTTGAAATTTAAACATATACTTACTTAGGGTTCATCAGTCACACTCCTGGGCATTTGTCTTAGAGAAATGAAACTGAGATCTACACACACACACACACACACACACACACAGGCACACACACCAAGCTAATTGATGGCAATAAAATTGCTTTAAAATAATCAGTTCTTTTCCTTATGGGTCTTGTAGTCATGTGGTAAGGCTGACATGAATTAAATGATCACTTAAATATATAAATAACTTTATAATATATTCTGCGAAGGAGAAATACATGATGCATGAGGTAATACAACGGAATGCATCGACAAAACCAGAATGTTAGAAAATGGTTCCTAAGGAACAGGTGATTGAACTGGTATCTGAAGGAGGGTTCAGAGCCAACGTGGCAAAGCAGAAGTGTCAGGGCAAATCGAGGCTGGTATGGAGAGAGAGGAGAGATATTTCTTGTCTCTAATGAAAGTGCTTAAAATAGGAAGTGTGTGTGTGTGTGTGTGTGTGTGTGTGTGTGTGTGTGCGCGCGCGCGCGTGCACGCATGCTGTATGATGTCCCCCATAGCAGTGGCCAATTCAGAGTAAAAAATGATGGCATCTTGGATGAGGGAAGGATGGTGGGGATTAATAAGAAAAGCAGATACATTTCAGAAGACAGGAAATGAAGAAAAAGAATGTGATTCGGAATCCAAAATTCTCAATGGATGAGGTTGGGGGTGGTGTCGACTTCTTAATATTTAGGATATCTTCTGTTTCCTCTGGAAACAAGAAAAAAAAGTCCCTGACAGTCCTGGGCACTGTACACTTAAGAGAACCCAAGGTAGAAAGTATTTAGGGGTGCTGACTAATCACCTGAGAAAAATAACCTGAGAACTGTTCACGAAGCAGTTCATATTTAATTTCACTTCCTGTGAAATTTTTGGCTTTCTGCATCCATTTCATTCTAAAAATGAGGCAAGAATGAGTACCAGTATAACAATTGATACTACTACTTCCTGCTTAAATTTCTCCCGAGGAACTGCGGGTAGTACATACACATTATTGTACCAATCTTTGAGGCATTGCATATAAAAGCACTGACATTCGAGGAACACCAGGAAAGAAGAATGAGTGCTAAGTGCGATAATGGTCAATTGAAATTTTAGATTAGTTCTAGTAGCTCAGTGAAAGCTCATTAGGCAGAAGTTTGGTTTAAGAACTATATTTTTCTAATTTTGTTATGCAAGTTGAACATTCATATCAATTGTTTCACGCTGTCTCTAGTTTCCCTGTCTCAGTACTGCTTTTAAGCCTTGGTCTCTAATATAGGTCAGAACATGTATTAACGAATGGAGACTTCTTGGGGAAGAAAAAAGAAATTGATTATTTTCCATGTGTTATTTTCTCCCTTTTTGATTTATATTTAATGGCATTTCTAATTTGATGAAATGTTAAGATTGCACTGACGTTATTCATTCTTGGGGATGTGTCCCAAGCATTTGGAAAGCCCAGCAGGACCAGGGAAGCCATCATAAGGAAGGCCATGAATTAGAAAATTTAAGCTCATTTTCTTCCCTTTGATTTGACTTTTCACATCTCACTATTTGAGTGAGAAAATTAAGAGGGCCAACACCAAGGTTTGCGCCTAAAGACCATGAGCGGCCAGACATCTGGTATAAGCAAAAAGAGCTTCCATGAATTATTTATGGCTCGGCCAACTTTGCTGGAGGTAGGAGAATGGATAAGCCTTTAGGGTAAAACTTAAATGTTTTGGATATTCTTTTTGTTCAATGATCTGATGAAAGGTGTCTGCGTAGTGTCAATTAGGAACGTTTTGGCCTTTTGCAATTTAAGGAATTACAAAAAGGAAGATAATTATTAGTCCTTGTCAAAGATAAAACAAGTCATGGCCATATATCCCCAAATCCAGACTACAAAAATATGTTCCAAGCCCAGTTGGATGTTGTAAAAAACAAAAATCCATATGTCATTTTCAGTTATCTGAGCACAGATTATTCAACCTGGATGGTGACGTATACCCCTTCTTGTCCAGCTGAGGAAAGCAAGCAAATGCAATGTTCCATGCCAATTCTGGCTAATGATTTTAAATTAGTGTTCTAGGGCTTAAATAGGGTCATTTATAATTTTACCATACTACCATTTCTTGGAAAACGATTACACATAATATATACAAAGAAGGAGTCAATTGTCCTCCTGTGATCTATTGTGAGTAGCCTAAATTTGTGTCATTGTAGAAGCATTTAAGTATGAAGAAACGTGGTCTACTTGAAGAGTAGGATTTTTAATGTCTAAAAGTCTCTCCACAATTTTTGTACACCTAGATGCATATGTGTGCAGCCGGGCAATTGAATGGCTGGTGTTTAAGAAGCAAACATTAGTCAGACACTGAACTTATGAGGAAGGTAAGTGTCATCTATAGAAGTGAGTTCACCTGTCATCCCTTGAGACGCGCAGGTTCTCTGCGTGCAGTTAATTGATTCCTGAAAAGCAGGCTGGAGGGTCTCTGAAGGGCACAGGATAACTAATGAAGGTTGCAGATGATATCGACAATGAAGTTTTTGCATAATAAGAGAGTCGAAGCTTCTATTGAAGTACAACACACAATTAATTTTAAATAATTTAGCCAGTGATTAATCTGTCTGTAAAAGCAGAATATTGAAATTAAAGATACTGACAAACCTCCATACCTTTATTTTATTCTGTAAAATGTATTATGAATGTGATTGACTGACAAGAGTACCTAAAGACAAAGACTTTTATCGAATTAATTGTTATTGCACAATGTCAACACAAGGATGTTTGTAGATCCTTATGGCCAGTGGTGGGGGGGGGAGGGGAGCTCTCTCTAGTCCTCGTCTTCTCATTTCATAAATGGGTGTCAGTATTTCTGAAATAATTTTTTCTCCACATGTTGGAATGCCAGGCTAATTTGTTACTTCTATTAATATAATGAAAATAAGTTGGTGAAATTTGAATATTAAACAGACCTTGTATTTTTTAGAGAAATCTAAGATAATTTTTTTTAAGTTTATTATTTTCTTCATATAGAGTTTTTGTTAACTTTATTCTTTTTTTAAATTTTTAAAATGTTTATATTGATTTCTGAGACCGAGAGAGACAGAGCATGAGCAGTGGAGGGGCAGACAGAGAGGGAGATACAGAATCCGAAGCAGGCTCCAGGCTCTGAGCTGTCAGCACAGAGCCCGACATGGGGCTTGAACCCACGAACCATGAGATCATGACCTGAGCGGAAGTCAGACGCTCAACCCGCTGAGCCACCCAGGTGCCCCTGAGATAAAATTTTATATGAAAAAATATATACATTGTTTGCTAAAATGCTCTTACAGATGGTCATATCTATGTTCATATATTAGCCAATAGTTTCCCTTCTGTGTAGTCTTTTCGCTGGTTTGCCTCTCAGGGTAACACCTGCCTGACAGGATGATTTGAAGTTTCTTGCTCCTTTATTTTTAAAATACATTGATAGAATTCATCAGTGTTCTCAGCTGAGACTGAGTGTTTTTATGTGGAAGTGTTTTCTGGGTTTTTTGTTTGTTTGTTTTGTTTTAATTAAAAGCTCAGTTTATTGAGGGGCAACTGGGTGGCTCAGTCGATTGAGCGTCTGACTTCGGCTCAGGTTATGATCTCACAGTGCATGAGTTCAAGCCCCGCGTTGGACCCTGTGCTGACAGCTCATAGCCTGGAGCCTGCTTTGGATTCTGTGTCTCTCTCTCTCTCTCTGCCCCTCCCTCACTCATGCTCTGTTTCTCTCTGTCTCAAAAAGAAATAAACATTAAAAAAAAATTAAAAATACTCAGTTTACTTAATGGATATATGGCCATTCAGGTTTTCTAGTTCCTCTTGATTCAGCTTTGGCAATTTATGCCTCTCAAAAAACATATCTATTTTACCTAAGTGGTTGAATGTATTGGCAGAAATTTGTTCATGACATCCTTATTATTTGTAACCTCTTTGTGATATGACATGACTTCCTCTTTCTCTTTCCTCATACTGACCACTATTTTTTTTTATCTCACTTTTGTTCTTGTTTAACGTAGGTAGATACAACCAAGGCAAAATATCTGGCAACCACTACTGACTTCCCCACCATTTCACGTCCTCGCACTTAAATCCCCCTCTTCTGCGTTTTCCCTCCCGTGTCCCCACGGCAGGAGCCTTGGTGCAGGCTGCATTGATGTCATGGCCAAATCATGCGATGACTTTGAAGTCATTTTCCTACTGAATCCCCTCCCCCTCAATCACACACATTTAAAATATTTCATGGCTCCCTTGTTCTTCTGCAATAAAGCCTGAACCACTTACCACGGCACACATGGCCCTCGCTTATGTGTCTCTTTGCACATCTTTCGCTACAGAAGCTTTCCTATCTCAGCACTGCATCTGCTCTTGTCTGCTCTGTATTCTAGGCTTCTCTGCCCCATATTCTAGGCATGCCTGAATGACTTACTTTTCTGAACATTCCACCCACTCTTTGCTAGTTCATAGTGACCCTGTCTCTGGAATAGCATTAACCAGTGCCTCCCACCATTACTCTCAACCACGTGTCCATCTTCCAGTCTCAGCACATACGTTTTCTGAATGTGATCAACTCACAAAAGTACCTAAACATAGAGACAAAATTTTTATCAAATCAATTGTTATCATACAATGTCAACTGCAGAATTCTTGTAGAGTCCATCTTCCAGTCGAAACCCAATGCCATGTACCACCGGGAAGATACACAGATTTGTCTTAGAACATCTTTCTAAGAGAAGAAATGTGCTCTAGTGGTTACGAGACAGAAAATAAGCCAAATTTCAAATTCTGTCCTTTCCAGCTGTCTGACTTCAGCAAATTATTTAACTTCCTTTTTCCTCAGTCTCTCCATCTATAAACTGGAAATAATTATAGTAGGTATTTTTGTTAGGAGTTAATGTATGTCAAGAATGGAAGTCTTTGTTCTTTTTACACATGGCCATCACTCAGATTAAAAGTAGGGGAAATGTCTTCTCTCTCCCTTCCTCTCTCTCTGTCTCTCTCTCTCTCTCTGTCTCTGTGTGTGTGTGTGTGTGTTCTTAGCACATAACAATGTTCCCTGTCCACAGCATAACAAATATTTATGAAATGAATGAAGGTGTACTGGAAAGAACAGCATATTTGAAAAATCTCCTGTTGTTGAATTGTTCTTAGACACTTTTCCTTTGTAATTTGTAGATGTCAGTTCTAAGAATAAAATGTTAAATTTTTATGTTGTTTTATGGGAATGACTTCAAATAAGCAAGTGAGAAATTCAAAATAATCTCTATAAACAATAGGCAAATTGCTATTTATAAATCCAGAAAAAATAAACTGCTTAAAATGGAAACATTAATTTTAAAAATTCTGTAATTTTTAAACACTCTACATCACCATCTGGACAGCTGAGAACACTCCCTTGGGACAAATCCCTGATGCTCTGAGAGGAATACTGAGAAAGCCATGAATCTGTGTGTAATGGCTTCTAATTTCCTAACATAAAGAAAGGCATTTCCCTTTTCATTTCTTTACTTTTGTTTTGGATAGTATCTTGAACAAAGTGTGTGAAGTGAACAATAGTAACTCTAGCTCAATGTTGCAACATGGTATAAATCTACTTTCAAAACATTAGAGCAGATGTAAACCTGTTAACCTCAGAATCCTTAACAATTTAAGAAATGCTAAAGAGGGCTTTTATATAATATGAAAGAGAAACTGTAATTAAGTGTTATTTAAAAATCTATTATGAGGGGGTGCCTGGGTGGCTCAGTCAGTTAAGCGTCGGACTTTGGCTCAGGTCATAATCTTGCGGTCCATGAGTTCGAGCCCTGCGTCGGGCTCTGTGCTGACCGCTCAGAGCCTGGAGCCTGTTTCAGATTCTATGTCTCCCTCTCTCTTTGACCCTCCCCCCGTTCATGCTCTGTCTCTCTCTGTCTCAAAAATAAATAAATGTTAAAAAAGAAAATAAAAATAAAAAATAAATAAAAATCTATTACGAGGAATGCTATAGATGTGAAACGTAGATGAGTTTAATTTTGAAAAGAAAAGACAGCAAGATCTGATTTATTATTATTAATATCATATTTTCAATATAAGTGGTTATAAAAGCAAAATATACCACTGCTGACCAACGTAGTTCATAGTTTGTCTTGTTTACAGGAGATGAAACCATATGAGTTGCTAAAATTCATGCAAAGAAAAAGATTAGGGAAGTGACCCAGCTCTGTTTCTCCCAAGTCATCGATAGGTACCTACTTAGTACCTGTCTGAATAATTCTGTAAGGCAGCAAATCTAATGAGCAGAGACAGGCTGCAACTGAGAACACCCCAACAGTTTGAGCCATGTTAACCTAGAAATTATGGTGCCTCAAAGATCTTCAGCTGAATTTTCTTTTTGTGTTCACATTTGAAGAGCATTTGCTTTAAGCAAAGGTTAAAAACGAAATGTGGTGTATTCTTAAAGTATTTAAAATAAAATGAATACATCTCCAAACACTAGAGGCATCGGTTAAAATGCAATTGGGCCAATTAGTTTTAACTATGCATTCATTCATTCATTCATTCATTCATTCAGTGACTGAACTTAGCTACTATCAGTTGCTAATATTGGCAAACAGAAAGAGATCAACACAGTCAGATTCCTTGACTTCCTTGGAGTTTACGTTTTACTTTAGTGTTAGTTATTAAAAATAACCGACTGTGTAATGTATCAGGTGGTGATAAATGCAATGAAAAAAATAAAGCTGAGAAATCAGATTGCAAGTGATGGGTGACAAGTGTCATTTTAGATGGGTGGGTGGGAAAGGCCTCTCTAAGGAGGTGATAGTTAATCAGCACCAGCCTGAAGAGTGACAGCAAACTAAGAAGATAGCTGGGGAATGGAATTCTTAGGCAGAAAGAAAAAGTAAGTTCAAAGTGACTGGAATGGATCATTTGGGGAATATTTGAAGCAGAGCAAGGAGGCTATCATAGCCAGTGGGGGATTGGACACATCATCACAGGCCAGGTATTTTAGGTCCACACAGACCATGGTGAGAACTTTACTTTATTTGGAATGAGGTGAGATTCCTGAGCAAAAGAATGATATTATCAGATGTGCACTTTAAAATTATCTCTCCAACTACTGTGCAGACAACAGACTCTAACACCAGGGTGAACACTTATGAAATGATTGCAAGAGAGGTAAGCAGTTACAGTATCTTGGTTGGTGTAGTGATGGAGGAGGAAGTATGAAATGATTCAATTCTAGATACATTTTAAAGGGAGAGCCAATAGGATTTGAGATTTCCTGATGGCTTGGTAATAAAGTGTTTGGAAAAAAAAAAAACACAACAATAATTCAAATTTTACCCCCAGAAATAAACTAGAAGAATGTAGTGACCACTTACTAAGACCAAAATACTGCAGAAAGAGCAGTTTTGTGGTGGACTCCATCTGATATCTGATTTGGGGCATGTTGAGTATGAAATGTCTGTGAGATATCGTGTGGAGTTACAGGGTATATGAGTTGTATCAGTGAGTCTATTACATACATGAGAGGTGATGGACAAGAGCAAAATGACCCAAAATCTCGTGATATGAAGTCTTTAGCACATCCATAGTATTAGAATGAGAAAAGGTAGATAAGTGTGGGTTCTGGGTGGTATGGGCATAGATAAGACACTTAGCTTTGCTATGGGAAACAAGAAAACAAACTCAGAATTAAAAAATAAATAAATAAATAAAATAAACTGTCTCATAGAACTGCATTTCAGAAACAAAGAGGAATTTAGAGAGGAAGTGATCACTTTCCAAAGCATGGGATTGTCATACCTCAGTTCCTTCGCATATCACAACCCCAGACTTTCTTTTCTCTACAGGGACACCAAGAAATCTCTCTGAAAATTGTCTCTGGAAATGTTCAAGTAGCCCTTGCATTCACACTCATTAAAATTCATTCTCATTAAAATTCAATGAACAGTTTAATAGGAACGAATTTCAGGAGAACCTGGGTGGCTCAATCAGTTAAGCGTCCAACTGTTGATTTCAGCTCAGGTCATGATTTTGCAGTTCATGAGTTCAAGCCTCATGTCAGGTTCCATGTTGGCAGTATTGAGCCTTCTTGGTATTCTCTCTCTCCTTCTGTCTCTGCCCCTCCCCTGTTCACACGCTCTCTCTCTCTCTCTCTCTCAAAATAAATAAATGAATGAACAAAAAAAAAAAAAGGAAAGAGTCTCAGAAATGTGGTATAAGGTTTAAAATTAAGACCATGAAATAAGATATTATGCTGGTCTTAATCTCTGGTGGGACTGGGGAGGTCTTCAGTGGCCTCACCACGGTTCCCCTCCCTAGTCTGCTCCTATGAACAAAGCCCCCTGGCCAAACCACCCTCTTTTCCAACTACCCCTTTATTTATATATAAATAAAATGTAGATTTAAGAAAAGATTAACTCCAGGGACACCTGGGTGGCTGAGCGGGTTGAGCGTCCAACTTTGGCTCAGGTCACGATCTTGCAGTTCATGGGTTTGAGCCCCGCATGGGGCTTTGTGCTGACAGCTCAGCTCCTGGAGCCTGCTTCAGATTCTGTGTCTCCCTCTCTCCCTCTCCCCTGCTCATGCTCTGTCTCTCTCTGTCTCAAAAATAAATATAAACAAAACATTTTTTTTTAAAGAAAAGTATGACCCCATTTTGGTGTCCGAAAAACATATATTCAACTTAGGTTCTGTGTGCAAATTATTTATTAAGAAAGCACCTTCAGAGGAACCAGAGAAGAATGAGAGTAGAAGGCCACGCCAGAATAAGTGTCACGAAAATGTCCTGCAGAGGACCAGCATGAACTGGATCCACTAGAAGAGCTATAAAGTATAAATGATGCCTTATGGTTTCCAAGGAAAAGGAAGGGAAGTGTAGTCATTGGTTAACTGCTGCCTCGGGAGCAGATGAACAGGCAAAAGGGGTGAAAGATGTAAACTGGGTATATTAGTTCTCCCTGCTTACTGGTAAAATGGCTCTAGGGGCCCAAGCCAGTCCTCCAAAAAGAAGGTGCTGATATGGCTTCCAAAAGCCCACAGAAGCACCTGAAGGGAGCAGAAGCGGTAAAATGGTAAAATCTCCAAGACTCTGAGCAGATAAATGAGACTCTGCCACAACTTACGTTCAAAGAAAAATAAATAGAAATGATTAAGATTTAAATACATCAATAAATAACACTTATAAACTTACAGCAACCAAACATGAAAAGTAGGCCAGCTTCATGGGAAAAATGAAATAAAATAATGAAATTAAAGTAAAATAAAATAATAAAATAAAATAATAAAATAAAACAAAATTAAATTAAATTAAAAAGTAAAATAAAATATTTCATACTAACGTCAGAAGTCTTAGTAATATTAAGTGATGGAAGACAATGGAATAATGTACCAGAAATTATTCACAAGTCAAGAAAAAAGAAAGTATTCTCATCTATCTACATGGTATAGGAATTTAATATCTGTGAAGTATTTTTTTTTAAATGTACTTGGCGTTGTAATCCAGCCAGCTGAAAAAACAAAATAGAACTTAAGAATCACAAATAGTGGAGTTTTGAAATGAAATGATTGGTGAACTCTAGATTTAGGATTAAAAGAAAATTATATATTCCTTATTGAAAAGTATAGTGTATGGAAAATATAATTGCTAACTGCTACATTTTTGTTAGAAAACCATACAATTAAACATAATTTCATAATAGATTCAAAGATAATGTATAAGCTATGAATATCTTGAAGCTGTTAATAAACACCATCCTATAAAAACAACTCACAGGCCCAGATGGCTGCACGGCTGAAGCTTGAGAAGCATTTAATGAGAAAATAGTACCAATCTTCTGCAAACTTTTCCAGTAAATGGAAAAAGAGGCGACTCCTTATTCAAAAATGGGGCAAGCGTATGACAAGACATAAATGCTAAATGGAGGTTTCCATAATTCATATGGATGCCTCAAGGAGCACAGCCTGAAGATGGGTTTCTGGATGGGGTTGTTCACATGTTTTATAAGCACACAGAAGACTTTCTTTCTGGGTGGAAATGTGACACTAATAATCTGTATCACGTGGTGCCACCACAATCACCCACATTGACCTTGGTAAGAATAAAAACTTGTTACTAGAAAGAAGGGCATTAGAAGACGAAGTGACCATGGAAAGAAAAAATAGACATGTACATATACGTATACATATATATGTATCCCTATCTCTATCTATCTATCTATCTATCTATCTATCTATATGGTGACTTGAACTCTCAATCAAAGCACTAATGAAAAAAAAAAAAAAAAAAAAAAACACAATCTTGTATGTGTTTGTATGTGCTGACCTAACGGAAGTCACCACAGTGATAGGATTAGTCCCAGCACCTGATGTTTGGGTCCTGGAGTTGAAAAATCTTATAAAGATGCACTCTATTCATGTGTAGTTATTTGTTATAAGCCAGTGGGATCCTAATATTTAAGACGGGGATATTTGGAAAGATAAAAACAAATCTGAGAAACGTGAATACCCAAGCCTCAGAAATAAGGGTCTGCCAAGGCACTTCGTCCAACTGAGGTACCTATTATTTTCATGGAAGGAAAAGAAAGAAAAACTAAACAAACAAACAAACAAACAAAGACAAACGCATTTTGATTACGGGAGTTGAAACTCCAAAGGCATATTTATTCTTCTCAAGGCCTGCCACCGACACGTCACATTGATTCTAAAACCAAAACACAATCCCAGCAGAGCCTAAAGAAATAGAAATTTCGTATTACTAAAAACCACAGTCTCTGAACACCGCTTCCTAACATCAAATAAGAATCATAATAACAAGTTTGATAGAATAGTTCCATTGCTTTGAATCTGGCAAAATAGTAATAAAAATAAACTGTGTAACATTAAATTCATATTAAATTCACATTTACAGATATCAGCATATCATTGCCTGCTTTTTTGAAGTTGCTAAGATTTAAAGCACTAATTCAAATGTTTAGAAATTTTGGATTCATAAAACCATCTTTGAATCAAGATTCTATTTTTGATCACTAAAAATAATCAATATCATTACAAAAGAAAAATAAAGGGTGAGAGTTGCAGAGTGTATATAGTCAATCTGAAACAAAATGTTGGAATGGCTAGCAAGAAATGAAAAACATAAAAATTTGATGAAAGTTGTATATATTATTAGAAATAAAAAAGAAAGTCACTATCATGACAGTGAAAATCCAAAAGAAGTCTGTTATGTATAAATTCTTCCTAGGGAAAAATAATGGTGTTCAGGATGAAGCAGAAATTAGAAAATGAGTCTATGGGCCCTTGTTTGACCTTATTGCCTTTCCTGCTCTTGGATCTAATGTTCATATGCTAGATATCAAAATCCTGTGTGGATTAAATGGGTAAGAAGATATTATCTTGATGTTTTCTGGTTACAGTGCATAGCTCTTGTCAATGACTCATAAATCAGAGCCGGCACAGATACATTTGCATAGAGATGGCACTAAGTTCAAGGACAAAGTTAAGCTGTGCTCTCAGGAAAATCAGGGTAAACTTCAGAATAAAAAGGTCTATGTCAAGAAAATAAAAATAAAAGTAAAAGTAAATGAACTCATTGCCACAAAAAAAGGTATATGCCAATTTATCTTTTTTTTCTGCTGATGTTACGAATATTTTCTGACAAATTTAGATTGTTTGGATTTCTAAAATAGTCATGGTTATGTAAATGTCACTTGTTTTTCTTGCATGCTTTCCTAGCTCGTGAGTATTGGTTCCAATTTATTTCTATTTCTTTATTAAGAAAAAAAATATCATCAATATTTTATTTGATATTTTAAAAAATTATCAACATATTTTATGAATTGATAAAAATATCAAGACTTTATTGCATGTGTGTGAAATAGCTTATAAATAGAATATTGCAGATTTTAAGCTAAATGCTCTAATGCATGCTTTTTTTCTTTTAATTTCTTTATTTTTATTTTCTATAATTTTTTAAAGTTTTTAAATTCCAGTTAGTTAACATGCAGTGTTATATTAGTTTCAGATGTACAATAATTGCATCATGTTGACATATGAAATAATTTCTTAGGCTTTTGAAATTAATTGACCTTATTTTTAATCTTCCATGGTGTTTTTGTCTAATATTCATTATACTTTCACTTACCAATAGTTTTAGCAGTAATTTCATTTCATTCAGCTTGGTTTTGATTTAAGCTAAAAATGAAAAAAAAAAATGACAGCTGTGTGTTAGATTACATGATATAGGTATGTCTAACATACCTATTAGACAGTTATGCAGTCTTTAATTCTTGAACTTTTCATCTCTAGTGGTCAGGGATGGATGTCTTTTTGGCTCACGTTAAATGACGTTTTGAATTTTGCTACTTGAGTTAAGACATATCTTTAAATTTTTTTTTTAATGTTTATTTATTATTGACAGACAGAGAGAGACAGAGCATGAGCGTGGGAGGGGCAGAGAGAGAGGGAGACACAGAATCGGAAGCAGGCTCCAGGCTCTGAGCTGTCAGCACAGAGCCCAACGCAGGGCTCCAACCCACAAACCACGAGATCATGACCTGAGCTGAAGTCGGGATGCTCAACAGACTGAGCCTCCCAGGCGCCCAAGACATATCTTTTAAAAACTGAAAGGTTACAGGTTTTTTTTTGTTTTTTTTGTTTTTTTTTCAACGTTTTATTTATTTTGGGGACAGAGAGAGACAGAGCATGAACGGGGGAGGGGCAGAGAGAGAGGGAGACACAGAATCGGAAACAGGCTCCAGGCTCTGAGCCATCAGCCCAGAGCCTGACGCGGGGCTCGAACTCACGGACCGCGAGATCGTGACCTGGCTGAAGTCGGACGCTTAACCGACTGCGCCACCCAGGCGCCCCAAGGTTACAGGTTTTAAACTGAACTTTCTTTCTGTTGATTGTATCTAAATATATCTAAAGGAGAGCTGAGATAGAATATTTTCCTTGATAGATAGTATATTAAAAAGTAGTCTAATATTCAGGAAGTTTTCAACATCTGTTAACATTAGGAGTGATTCTAGATGATGAAAAATATAGCTAAACAGTTTCATTAGTTTAATTTGGACAATAGTGGTTCCTGGTACCCTATCATCGATTTATCATTAAGGAGAAAATTTCATTAAGGAGAAATTCTTCCTAAAATCGTATATGAATGTGTCAACCTTATTACTGAAACAAATTTACTGCAGTTACCATACTTACAAATATACAGAGATGCATCTTTATGCATATATAACTGAAGCACTGAAGTAGTCATCCAGATTGATTAGCCAATATGCATTCTATGACACTATTGCTATTCTATCAATCGTGTATTTGCTTTCATTTTTGCTAGTATATCAATACTATTGAGTGCAAAGTATTTCCATAAACTTATTTAATGATAGCAGCTAGTCCATTTTGCCTTGAAGTTCTTGATTATTGTCATTCACAAAGCTTTCAGTTCTTTCTATAAACTTCATGGATGGATAGTCGTTATGTTTAATAAAGAACGGATTCTTGTGTCCTAGATGTATTATACATAGAACTCATAAAAATATTCTTAAGAACATGACTTTTACAGACCATTATTCTCTAATATTGCTTTATGGTATCTTACCAGACATTTTCATTTATTACTTTTATCTCAACTCTCTTATATATTTAAATATAAATATATCCATGGGTTGTATATAGACATATATCTGTTACCGTTTAATTCATAATTTAATTTTTTTAACATTTATTCATTTTTGGAATACAGAGGCAGAGCGCAAATGGGGGGGGGGGCTAGAAAGAGAGAGAGACACAGAATCTGAAGCAGGCTCAAGGCTCTGAGCGGTCAGCACAGAGCCTGACGCAGGGCTTGAACTCATGGACCTCAAGATGATGACCTGAGCCTAACTGACTGAGCCACTCAGGTGCCCCTGTTTAATTCATGATTTTAAACTTTTATTTGCATTGATCTTAGAACTCTCATGTGCTCCTTTAATATTTATATCTAGTATTGCATAATAGATATAATTTTATAATCATGTGGATATTTGCTTACATGGATGGATGCTTTCTTCATCTTTGTGACCACCTTTTTGATTATATCCAGAATCCAAGAAATAGAAATAGCTGGGTCTTTTGATCTAGGAGTCTCTTCATAAAAGCAATTCTATAATTCACACACACACAAATCTCATTTGTTTTTTTTTTTTATTCTATAAACTATTTAGAATAGACTCTTCACTTAGTCCGAAAATCATTAGATCAGTCTGTATCTGTTTTTGAACTGACCATAGAAACCACAGCCATACAATTACTAACCGATTTATACAGTCAAGGAATCATCACTGAATCCTTGGCCTGTTCTAGCACTAGACTCTGGGGCATTTCAGCAGAGAAGGAAACAAAGTAGCTGTCCTTACTGAACTTAGAGTTTAGTGGGTTAGAGAAACAAGCAAACAAACAAAACATAGGTTTATAATATATTAAGTAATAAGTGCTATGATAAAAAATAAAGCAGAGACATGACAGATGTATTCAACCAAAACCTTTTAAAGAAGATATCATTGGAGGAGATGACATTTGAACAGAGACAAGAATTAAGTGGGGAAGTGAGGCATGCAGATATCTGGGGATCAAGAATCTTAAATCAAGATCATTTTTGAAAAGTAGAGAAAGACCACAGTATAAAGATAAAAGTTAATATACTAGTAAAAGTAGAATTTCTCTATATCTGTAACAAGGAAGAAAATGACATGTAAAACGTATCTATACACAAAAGCAGACTTGGATATTCTTTACTGGATGCCTGACATTGTGAATTTTACCTTGCTTAGTTCAGCAAAGTTTTTTAGTCCTCTTAATATTTTCGAAATTTGTTCTGGTGTGCAATTAAAGTAGGTGGTTATAGTTTGATCCTTTCAAAATGTGTTTGTAAATTTTATCAGGGTGGAAAAGAATAGCCTTAATTTAGTTCTAATTTTATCCCACTACTGAGCCAGTGCCATTCTGAAAAATCTACTCAATACCTCTTAAATTACTGTTTTTCTTCTGCAGCTAATGGGAACAAAGACTATTGCAAGTGCTTCTTGAGCTCTCAGGATGTTTTTCTCTTCTCCTTCCATGTGGCTCTTTTCTCTTAGGAGTTGCCTTCTAACCTAAGGAAACCTAGTTTCCTCCCCTGCATACAATGATCTGAATTCATCTGAAGACTTGAGAGCCACCTTGTGTAAATCTCTGAATCTATCTTTCTCTGTAGCCCCTCTGCTCCATTACTCCAACATGCAAACTCCTGTTGTTGAGACTCGCAGGAACACCTAATTGTATCTTCTCAGATTAGGAAAACTTCCAGGATCTCTCTGATGTCCCCTTTACTGCACTGCAGCCTTGAAATTCTCCATCCATTATGATGGGACAATGGGAAGGCGCACCACAGTTTCCCCCTGTGTCAATATCACAGGGGGATATTCAGTGTCAGTATCCTTGACTAGGAGGGTAAAACCCATCTCTATTCCCCTTCCCTCCTGGAGAGAAGTAAAAGTGGCTCATGTTTTTTAAAGAACATATCTAACTTAATGATCATATCTAAATTGAAGATTCATCAAACTTTATCTAAAGAAAATACACAATATCAGAGACTGTCTTTGATCGATCATTTTTGGATGAGGAGTTATTGAGAGAGTCCACTAATCCCATGTCAGGAATACATGAAGTTAAATAAAAAGATTTAGAGATTATGAACCTGATCGCCTTTGGTTTCATCAGGGAGGTACTACTGTTCAGGTGATATGGCCTTGTGCTAGTCATCTAAACATATCAATAGGCTCAGTTCTCTTATCTTAAAACTGATATTGATGGAACCAGTGGATTCTATGATCTACTGTATGTTTTCAATTTCAGCATTTAATGACTAAAGGAAAAAAAATACATTGGTGTTGGAGACATTAGAATTTATCTATTCTCCCACAACAAAGTTATGTTTTATTTAGTTTATATAACAGTATATATGTATTTTTACAAATATATTCCAGGTAATTATTTGTGGGTAGAGGGGGTATATCTATTTCCTTCTTCCCAGAAAATTTGTTAACAAACAAACAAAAACACTGAAAGAACATTTTAGTGCATATGCAAAATAATTTTAGAAATACTTAATACAATTAAGTAAGTAGATACCTAAAATGAAAAATGAATGATATACCAGCTTCCTTCAGGCTATTATAGTGCTGATTTTAATATTTTCATAGTATCAACTCAAGCTATGAGAATTATGAGTGTGGATTTCCTTTATGTTAAGAAGTTATTCCCTGAAGGGACACCCGAGTGGCTCAGCCTGACTTCCGCTCAGGTCATGATCTCATAGTTAGTGAGCCCGAGCCCTGTATCAGGCTCTGTGCCTATAGCCTGTGCTATAGGCACAGAGCCTGGAGCCTGCTTTGGATTCTGTGTCACCCTCTCACTCTTCCCCTCCCCTGCTTGCTCTCTGTCTCTCTGTCTCTCTCAAAAATAAACACAAAAAAACATTTGTAAAGAAATTATTCCCTCAATATTATCTTCTGCCTTTCTAGATTTCTAATGCCCTATGTGGTCTCAGCTATTTATTAAGTAAATGTGATACATGGTCCAGTAGGATCTACTAAAAAGCATATTCACCACAATCTGTTACATTAAGTGATAGATCATGCTGTAAACAAAGGAAAGATTGCTGTGCTTTGATAACTTTCTGTTCAGGAAAGTTTAAATTATTTAAAAAAAAAGCGAACTCAAAATAAATGTGCTTGGTGAGGTGAATCTTTTGCTGATTATTATGGGCTTTATTGTGTCCCCCTTAAAAACTCAAATGTAAAACACCTAACTTGAATGTGATTACTTTTGGAGATAGGGTATTACTGAAAGGCCAAATGAGGCCATTGGTTTGAAGCCCTAATCCTATGGTCCATATAAAAGGGAAAGAGAGGGGCATCTGGGTGGCTCAGTCAGTATAGTGTCCAACTTCGGTTCAGGTCATGATCTCATGATTCGTGGAATGGAGCCCCGCATCTGGCTCTGTGTGGACAGTGGGGAGCCAGCTTGGGATTCTCTCTCTCTCTCTCTCTCTCTCTCTCTCTCTATCTGCCCCTCCCTGACTTGCACTTTCTGTCTCTCTTAAAATAAATAAATAAAAGGGGAATAGACATCTGAGCTGTTTCCCTCTGTGCACATACGAAAGATGCCACCACGGTGAGAAAGGGCCCATCTACAAACCAAGAGCAATCACCAAAAACCAAATTGGCCAGCAACTTGATCCTGGACTTCCAGCCTCCAGAACTGTGAGAAAATGAATGTCTGCTGTTTAAGCCAAACCATCCTGTAGTATTTTGTTATGGCAGGCCCAAAGATCCACGATGCATTGATGTATGCATTTATTTACATAAACAAGTTAATATATACATTTAATTACATTGTTACTCTTTTACAGCTAGTTTCTGAGTATGTTCTGTCGAAAAGGACCATGAACCCACCGTTGCCTTGGAAAACAGTGTTTGGTAAATCTTCAGAAGCAACACAAAAAAGGATGTGAGCTAGCACACTCTGGGAGTTTAAAAATGGATGATAGAACTTCTTGATGAGGACATAAAGAGGGGCTCCAAGGACTAGCTGGGATTGGATTTAGACACTGACAAACAGGGAGCATTTGACAGTTGGATGTTGTGGTAGGAGGATTCTGACAGAGGGAACAGGATAAACAAAAGTTTGGCAGTGAGCAAACAGAAAATATGTTCAAAAACAGCAAGAAACCTAATTGGCATACCTTGTGCTCACTCTCTTTCACAGCAGTGGACAAGTGCTTATGCATTTGGCATTTGGCCCTCCTTCTCTGTGTTTTAGCAACAACCATTTAGCACTTACGGTCACACAAACACTAAATATTTCAAAACCTGACTTTGCATGGCGATGTGTATGCCAAAACTAATCAATTTGTGTACTTTAAAAATGGACTTTTGTTGTATTTGTTATTTTAATGCATTTGAAATTCCTACAAGGACTTAGGTGCCTTAGCTTTCGACATGTCAAACTAACAGAACATTTACATTTCTGTAAGTCCTAAAGATTAAAAAAAAACTTATAAATAAAACAAAAATGGATTTTTGTTGTATTTACATTATACCTCCAAAACATGGGAAGAAAAAAAACACAGGAAAATGTGTGGGTTGAATAACATATACCCCCGAAAATTTTAGAAATGATTTGTCATAATACAAACAAGCTTTTTATTTTATTTTATTTTATTTTATGTTATTATTTTATTTTATTTTATTTTATTTTATTTTATTTTATTTACTTAAATCCAAGTTAGTTAACATATGGTGTAATAATGATTTCAGTAATAGAATTTAGTGATTCATCACTTACTTATAACACCCAGTGCTCATCCCAACAAGTGCCTTCCTTAATCCCCTTGCCTATTTATCCCGTCTTCCACCCAACACCCCACCAGAAGCCCTCAGTTTGTTCTCTGTATTTAAGAGTCTCTTACGGTTTGTCTCCCTCTCTGTTTTTATATTATTGTTGCTTCCTTTCCCTTATGTTCTTCTTTTTTTGTATCTTAAATTCCACATAGGAATGAAATCATGTGGTATTTGTCTTTCTCTGACTTATTTCATTTAGCATCATACACTCCGGTTCCACCCACATGGTTGGAAATGACAAAATTTCATTCTTTTTGATCGTCAAGTAATGCTCCATTGTATATGTATACCATCTCTTCTTTACCATTCATCGGTCGACGATTTGGGCTCTTTCCATAATTTGGCTATTGTCATCAACATTGCTGCTATACACATTGGGGTGCACGTGCCCCTGTGAATCAGCACTCCTGTATCTTTTGGATAAATACCTATTAGGGCAATGGCTGGGTCTAAGGGCAGTTCTATTTTAATTTTTTGAGGAACCTCCAGACTGTTTTCCAGAGTGGCTGTACCAGTTTGCATTCCCACCAGCAGTGCAAGAGGGTTCCTCTTTGTCCACATCCTTGCCAACCTCTGTTGTTGCCTGTGTCGTTAGTGTCAGCCATTCCGACAAGTGTGAGGTGATATCTCATTCTGGTTTTGATTTGTCTTTCCCTGATGAGGAATGATGTTGAGCATTTTCTCATGTGTCTATTCGCCATCTGGATGTCTTTTTTGGGAAAGTATCTCTCATGTCATTGGCCCATTTCTTCACTGGATTATTTATTTTTTGGGTGTTGAGTTTGATGAGTTCTTTATAGATTTGGATACTAATCCTTTATCTGATATGTCATTTGCAAATATCTTCTCCCATTCCATAGGTTGCTTTTAGTTTTGCTGATTGTTTCCTTTGCAGTGCAGAAGCTTTTTATCTTGATGAAGTTCCAGTAATTTATTTTTGCTTTTGTTTCCCTTGCCCTGGAGACACGTCAGGTAAGAAGTTGCTGCTGCCGAGGTCAAAGAGGTTGTTGCCTGTTTTCTCCTCTAGGATTTTGATGTCTTATGTTTAGATCTTTCATTCATTTTGAGTTTATTTTTGTGTATGGTGTAAGAAAGTGGTTCAGGTTCTTCTTCTGCATGTCACTGTCCAGTTTCCCAATACCATTTGCTGAAGAGGCTGTCTTTCTTCTATTGGACATTCTTTCCTGCTTTGTCAAAAGTTAGTTGACCATACATTTGTGGGTCCATTTCTGAGTACTCTATTCTGTTCCATTGATCTGAGTGTCTGTTCTTGTGCTGGTCCCATGCTGTTTTGATGATTACAGCTCTGTAGTACAGCTTTTGATAGGGACTGCATTGAATATGTAGACTGATTTGGGTAGTATTGACATTTTAACAATATTTGTTCTTCCAATCCATGGGCATGGAAAGCTTTTCCATTGTGTGTGTGCATGTGTGTGTGTGTGTGTGTGTTCTTCAATTTCTTTCATGTATAGATTTTTTGCCTCTTTGGTTATGTTCATTCCTAGGTATTTTATGGGTTTTGGTGCAATTGTAATTGATTCCTTGATTTCTCTTTCTTCTGCTTCATTATTGGTGTATAGGAATGCAACTAAAGCACCTGGGTGGCTCAGTTGGTTAAGCATCTGACTTCAGCCTACATCATGATCTTGCCATTCCTGAGTTCAAGCCCCACATCAGACTCTGTGCTGACAGCTCAGAGCCTGCAGCCTATCTCAGATTCTATGTTTCCCTTTCTCTCTCTGCCCCTACCCCACTCACTCTTTCTCTTTCTCTCAAAAATAAACAAACATTAAAATTTTTTTTTTGAAAAATGCAACTGATTTGTCTACATTGATTTTATATCCTGCGATTTTGCTGAATTCATGTATCAGTTCCAGCAGGTTTTTGGTGGAGTCTTTTGGGTTTTCCACATTGAGTATCATGTCATCTGCAAAGGGTGAAAATTTGACTTCCTCCTTGCCAGTTAGGATGCCTTTTATTTCTTTTTGTTGCCTGATTGCTGAGGCTAGGACTTCCGACATTATGTTGAATAACAGTGGCAAGAATGGACATCCCTGTGATGCTCCTGACCTTAGGGGGAAAGCTCTCAGTTTTTCCCCATTGAGGAGGATATTATCAGTGGATCTTTCATATATGGTTTTTATGATCTTGAGGTGTGATCCTTCTATCCCTACTTTCTTGAGGGTTTTTATCAAGAAATGATGCTGTATTTTGTCGAACACTTTCTCTGCATCTTTGAAAGGATCATGTGGTTCTTATCCTTTCTTTTACTAATGTGATGTTTCACATTGATTGATTTGTGGATATTGAACCAGCCCTGTATCCCAGGAATAAATCCCACTTGATCATGGTGAATAATTCTTTTAATGTAATGTTGGATCTGGTTTGCTAGTATCTTCTTGGGAATTTTTGCATCCATGTTCATCAGGGAAATTGGGCTGTAGTTCTTCTTTTTAGTGGGGTCTTTGGTTTTGGAATCCGAGTTATGCTGGCCTTGTAGAATGAGTTTGGAACTTTTCCTTCCATTCCTATTTTTGGAACAGCTTCAAAAGAATAGGTATTAACTCTTCTTTATATGTTTGATAGAATTCCCCTGGAAAGCCATTGACCCTGACTCTTGATTACTGATTCAATTTCTTTACTGATCTCTTCAAATTTTCTGTTTCTTCTTGTTTCAGTTTTGGTAGTTTATGTTTCTAGGAATTTGTCCATTTCTTCCAGATTGTCCAATATGTTGACATATAATTGCTCACACTTTTATCTTATTATTGTTTGTATTTCTGTGGTGTTGGTTGTTATTTCTCCTCTTTCATTCACGATTTTTATTTATTTGGGTCCTTTCCTTTTTCTTTTTGATCAGCCTGGCTGGGAGTTTATCAATTTTGTTAATTCTTTCAAAGAACCAGCTCCTGCTTTCATTAATCTGTTCTACTTTTTTTATTTTATTTCAATATCATTGATTTCTGCTCTAAACTTTATTATTTCCCTTCTTCCTCTGGTTTTGGGCTTAATTTGCTGTACTTTTTCCAGCTCTTTTAGGCGTAAAGTTAGGTAGTGTAAATGAAACCTTTCTTCCTTCTTGAGGAAGGCCTGGGTTGCTATATACTTCCCTCTTAGGACTGCTTTTGCTGTGTCCCATAGGTTTCGGGCTGTTGTGTTTTCATTTTCATTGGCTTCCGTGTACTTTTTAATTTCCTCTTTAATTTCTCGGTTAACTCATGTACCCATTCATTCTTTAGTAAGATATTCTTTAATCTCCAAGTATTCATGGTCTTCCCAAATGTTTTCTTGTGGTTGATTTAGAATTTTATAGCATTGTGGTCTGAAAATATGCAAGGTATGACTTTGATCATTTTGTACTTGTTGAGGGCTGATTTGTGCCCCAATATGTGATCTATTCTGAAGAATGTCCTACGTGCACCAGAGAAGACTATGTATTCTGCTTCTTTAGGATGAAATGTTCATCTTGTTCATGTTGCCTGTGAGGCAACTCCTCCCTCCAGAGTTATCTCAGATGGGGTTGTGTTTCAAAACCTCACACTTCAGAAACCCCCACAGCTTTGACCGGGGCTGACTCTCTGGGGGAGGGTCTCACTGAACAATGGCTGGGTGCCAGCTCACCCCAGAAAATATTCATGTAATCACAGAGCAGCAGAGGGTCAGAGATGGTGGCAAATCACAACACATAGACAGAGCCAGGTTTCCCTGCACTCTGGCTTCTCTGCCCCAATCCCAGCCAACATGAGAATCTGCTGGAAACTTTGCCCCTGGGGAGGTGATATTGCCTCTACCAAATGCTATCCAAGCAGGGGAACCAATTCTTCCCATGCAGGGGAACTAATGCTTCCCAGGGGGCACACGGAACCCTAGACTCCGCCACCTGCTCCTGGGGACTTGCCCTGCTTCCTCACCAGAGTACGGCCAGGCACTGGGCTCCAGAACTTCAGACTCAATGCTCTTCAAACGAGCAATTTCAAATTGTAATCACATTATCTGTATACTTATTATATAATATGTAAATAATAGTTGTTTTAATCTACCGCTTTAGAATAAATGTTCCATACTGGTAATTAAGAACACAATTCAAAGTATAGAAACCTGAGTAATGTGACCTCCAATTGATGATGAATGCGGAGCTAAAAATTTTTAATGAAAAAAAAGTCAATATAAAATCAATTTCCATGGGGCGCCTGGGTGGCTCAGTCGGTTAAACGTCCAACTTCAGCTCAGGTCATGATCTCATGGTCCGTGAGTTTGAGCCCCCTTTCGGGCTCTGTGCTGACAGCTCAGAGCCTGGAGCCTGCTTCGGATTCTGTGTCTCCCTCTCTCTCTGACCCTCCCCCGTTCATGCTCTGTCTCTCTCTGTCTCAAAAATAAATAAACATTAAAAAAAAATGAAAGAGTTTTAAAATCAATTTCCATGACAGTGACAATTTGAATTCTAAAATTTTGGTTAAATGAGAAAGCAAGAAAAAATATAAAGTTGATATACATAATATCAATAGGAACAACAGAAAAGTCAACACATAATCCACAAGAGTCCCGATGCACTTTTCTGGTTTGATGAGACGATCTTCTGCACACACTTACAGTCACGGTGTTAGGAGTACACTATAAAAATCACCCAAGTTCGGGGCGCCTGGGTGGATCAGTCAGTTAAGCATCTGAATTCAGCCCAGGTTATGACCTCATGGTTCATAGGATTGAGCCCTGCGTGGGGCTCTGTGCTGACAGCTCAGACCCTGGAGCCGGCTTCTGATTCTGTGTCTCCCTCTCTCTCTGCCCCTCCCCTACTAGCACTCGGTCTCTCTCCCTCTCACAAATAAATAAATATTTTAAAAAAATAACCAAGTCAATTCAGTATCGTTTTTCTTAGTTTGTTAATAAAAAGAAAAACCATGAAGTCTTTATGGAATGCCAAAATAAGACTGTCTCCTATAACTGTCTATCTTTGGGTTAGGGAAGAAAGATAAAGCAAACCAAATTATGAAAAGTTATGTTATATCCATACAAAGTCAAGTTGAAGCTCAGAAGAGGGTGAAGATTATCTGGAAAAATGATCAAGGAAAGATTCATGTAATTTCTTTTTATCTCATCAGTGTCTTAAAACATGGATGAGGAATGATAGATGTAAAAAACTAAGCATTAATGCCCTAAATGAAGTGAAGTTAGATTAACATGTATCTGAGTCATAGATGAATGTTCACATTTGACCCAGTATGTTAGTCAGGTTGCAAGAGAACTGTGAGGGGCAATGTATAGAGATTCTGTCGGTGTAGTTTATGGAAGCTGCTAAATGCTTTGCTGACATAATTCTATTTAAGTTGAAGGACATGGAGATTCGTAGGAGACTTTTGAATAAGGAATGCACACCACTATACTTTTAGAGAAATTAATCTACTTGCCTGTTTTTATTTTTGTTTGTTCAGGATGAATTAAATGGATAATATCTGAAAGAAGAAATGTCAAGAGGTCCTTAAGGCATTTACAAAACTACAGGAGAGAGCTTCTACTAGGGAGGAGACACAAGGATTGAGAGCTCAAGAGAAACAAATACGTAAAAAGGTAATTCATCATGCAAGAAATGTTAGTGGAATTCTGGGATTCTGGGTGTGTGAAACATTACAAAGGAAATGTAACAAAAAAAAGACAAAAATTAGAGGCAGATTTTGGGAATGTAATGGTGCTTAGGAAGAACATGGAGGAAGAGACAGCAAAAACGAAGAATGGGAAAGACACAAATTAAGTCAATCCTCCCAAGTGTCTTTGTCTTTGTCAAAATTTAATTTGAATTGAATCAGATTGAGTCAAATTTACTCAATTCTGTTTTAGGTATTCCAATATAAGAATAATGCAAATTAAATATCATGATCCTGCAAATTAATACATTGATATGCAGACATTTTGATGATGATTGCCTCAGATATTTTTGTTTGTAGAATTTTTATATTATCAGTTATTTCCAGTAGACAAAAATAAATAAATAAAAAGAATCAGTCATGATTTATTCAGTAAAATGGAGCCAAAAACATGTTGACAAGGTTATGTAATGACTAAATGATGACTAACAAACTTCTTGGATTTTATGTTAGTCTGCAAGGAATTTTTGAAACTAATACTTGTTAAATTAGAACATTTAATTACATATATTTTTTAACATAATAGTATAATGGATGCATTCCCAATTTCATTTGAATTATTCCAAATATCTGTATCATAAATCCAAAACATTTAGGAAGTTTGATGTAGTTAGAAAAAACAAACAAAATGATCAGAAAAAAATAGAAGAAGGAATACATCATTCATTAAATTAGTAACAGAGTACTTTTTTTGTCCTGCCTGTTGATATCTGTAAAAGTCTATGGTATTCTTGAGGTATTTTCGCCTGATAACTACTTGAATTTTGCCTAACTTAATGGTAATGTTTTTATTAAATCCTTCTATAATGCTTTTTGCTCAAATGTCTAGCAAAGTTCCATCCTGGGTCAGCGCTGGTAACAAAAGTGACGACTGCACTTTTCTCTATGGTGGTTAAACTAACCAAATGAAAACTTCTTTTTAATGTTTATTATTTATTTTGAGAGAGAGAGCACAAGTAGATGAAGGGCAGAGAGAAAGAGAGAGAGAGAGTGAGAGAGAGAGAGAGAAAGAGAGAGAGAGAGAGGTCCCAAGCAGGCTCCATGCTGTCAGCACAGAGCTTGATGTGGGGCTTGATCTCAGGAACTTTGACATCATGATATAAGCTGAAATCAATAGTTGGACACTTAACCGACTAAGCCACCCAGGCACCTCATGAAAACATCTTTTATCGAATTAATTCTAAAAAATATTTTTGAGAGAAAACTCATTCCTCCAGCCAACATAGTCCTTGTATTTTCATCCCAAAAAGATGTGCTTCTATTACATCAATTACAACATGGAAACATCAGTTTGTATTCGTCTAGCTGCCACCTTAGAAAATGCAGGATGGACCTTGATTTCTATTCACTTTCCTCTATATCTTTGACTTCACTCTTTAATCTCTTACTCCTTTGGCCTCTACTCTTTGAAAACTTTTCAGTTTTGTGTTCCCTCGCACTCTGAATTTTTCCCACTGGCCATCTTGCTCTTTGTGCTGTCCAATCAGTTTTTCTACAGCACTGTTAGAATTTATCCACTTAGGCTTTTTCCATACTTTGTACAATACCTTTATCTGTGCTTCCTCAGCTTGCCTTTAAACCTCATTCTCTTTTATTTTCATCTCTCCCAGACCTCGTCCATCTTGATAATGCAAAAGCCTATTTCTATTTTCTATTGTCATAAAATGTAGGCTGAGTTCTTTTTACTAAGATTGAAGAAATGATTCCAAATTATTTTTCTATTACTTACAATGTATCACCAGATGTACACACCTCCTTTTAATTACTGGGATATTTCCTTTTTCTTTAGAGGAATGCTTCTCTACGTGCCATTTATTTTATGTTAATTCATATTCTTCAATATGTATTTTATATAGCAGGTATTTTTGTAGAAAACTAATAGTATGGTCTTTCTTGCCTCTGCATATTATCCGGTCAGAAGCTTATAGAATTGACTTCTAAATCCCCAGCTTACAGGGCACTGATGCCTGAAAATGTTGAATTCTCAAATATGCCTGAAATATCGCCTTTCCCTTTATCAGAAGCAAATAGTCATTCCTTGCCTTTAAACCACATAATCTCACTTGAAATAAATGTCCTGTAAATGTAAATAAAGGTCCTTTAAATTAAGGCACCTTTTGTTCTCCTCAAATCCATCAGTTTCCTTCTCTTGCTGCTTCATGTCAGTACTTGTAGGTCAGGTTGGCCAAAGCAGAGAAAAATAAACCCCGCTCTAAGTAGAAATGACCTAGTCACCAAAGGAACTTGACCGACAATGCAGAATATAAGGACTGAATTGGAACACAGTATTGACAGAAAAGCCACTCGCTCATGAATACTTTGGCAAAGACACCAGCAGTTAGTAGCAATAATTTCTCGGATGGCTACTTAAAACATGGACCCAGTGAAGGTCTTTATCAAATTAAATGAAGAAATAAGAACTTCCTTATACTGGTGTTGAATAAAGGCACAAAAACTCCCGGAAGTGGAAATGTTAGGCCTAATGTATCATATTTGGTCTGAGAACCCACCATCTGTTGCATTTATTTGATTGGTCCAGAGAGCCCTATTTTTATTAAGGCAAAAAAATCATGGACTATTGAGTAAAGTGCTGGGACTTCTGAGAAGCTGAGGAAAGTTTCCCCTGTAAACCACACATTCTGTTACAGAGGTAGGCTGTCACGTCACAGTGGGAAAGACACCTTCGAGCCATCCCAAAATGACAGGGAGAAGGGGAAGCATTTCACACTAAAGCCATGGTGGTCATAATGTCAAAATGACCAGCGAGGCCCGAGTGGGAAGCATTATCTCTTGACCTGCGACTATTTACAGGAGCTAATACATTTTAGAGTGACGAGTGTTGAGATAGAAAAATAGCTAATGACAGTGTTGCTTGACATATTTATATAAGAAAACAAAAATGAAAGTTGGCACAGAGAGGGTGAATGTATCAGTCACTACAACGAAAAATTATGGACTCTTACCCAGGTATCAGATTTAGAGCCAGTTGACTGATCCAGGATGAAGAAAAGACCAGATGAGCTTTGAGGCGAGATGTTGCACATCATAAATATATTCAGTAAACATTCTTTCCCAACCAGATTCTAAAGCTACTCACCAAGGCAAATGTCACTAAGAAAAGGAGAATTCTAAGATTTTCAAGGTCTGTTGAATACAAGGACTGATACAGAACTAATACCAAGAGGCCTGAAATTCTATCATGCTTTATAATAAGAATATAAATGAAAACTCCAGGTGATAAATGGAATTATGGTATGAGTCAGTGAATCCAATATCCAATGACTACCGTAGTAGGAGTAACACTCCCCCGCCCCAAAGCCCATGACCTATTCTCTGCCACCCGTGTATATGTTAACCTATGTGGCAAAAGGGGCTTATCTGATGTGACTAAAATGTTTGAGGGGCATCTGTGTGGCTCAGTTGGTTGAGCATCTGACTCTTGATTTCGGCTCAGGTGGGATAGAGCCCCTCATCAGCCTTTGCACTGAGCATGGAGCCTATTTGAGATTCTCTCTCTCTCCCTCTGCCCCACCCCCCGCTTGTGCTTACTCTCTCTCTCTCTCTAAAACAAAATTAAAAATAAAAAAAACTTAAAAAATAAAGAGTTTGAGATAGTGAGAGTATCCTGGACGATCAGTGTGAGTTCCATGTAATCCAAAAGGTCCTTATGGGAAAAAATGAATCAGGACAGTCAGAGTTAGAGAAAGGATTGTGACGTTGCAAGTAGAGGTAAAACTGATATAAGGGCCACTTGCCAAGGAATAAAGGAAGCTTCTAGAAGTTGGAAAGAGAATAAAAGATATTTTCTCTTAAATTTTTTAATGTTTATTTATTATTGAGAGACAGAGAGAGACAAAGCTTGAGCATGGGAGGGGCAGAGAGACGGGAAGATACAGAATCTGAAGCAGGTTCCAGGCTCCGAGCTGCCAGCACAGAGCTTGACACGGGGCTTGAACTCACAAACTGCGAGATCATGACCTGAGCTGAAGTTGGAGGCTTTACCAACTGAGCCACCCGGGTGCCCCTAAAAGAAATTTTCCCTTAAAGCCTCAGAAAGGAACTCACCTTGAAGTCAATACCTTAATTTCAGTCTTGTAAGATCCATTTTGAATTTCTGATCTTCAGATATATAAGATAATTATTTTGTTTTTGCTCTAAGCCACAAATTATGTTACACTAGCAATAAGAAACTAATGGAACCTCTTTGAACTTTTTTTTTTTCATTTTTAAAGCATAATAGGATAGATATACTTAGCAGCTGATAGAAACTTCACATCAATTTCCTGGCCTGGAAAACAAGGGCCACTATAACACAAAACATCTAGTGAAAGCCCGTGAAATTGCCCTCCCCCTCTACATACACCAATGATAGTAAATCAAAAGTAAGTTCACGTAAATTAATGCACCTTCAAATACTTGCAAAATGCAGTGATGGAGGTTCTACCACAGCCCTATTTAATCGACCTCTGTGGACAGTGCAAAAACAGACAGATCGTGCTCAATGGTTGTGGACAATGATGAATATAAACAGGTCAGACCTCAACTGCAGTTGCCATCCTGGATATTGTATGCTGATCAGAGCAGACAAGTATGGCTTCAGACACCTGGCATACAGCTTTTGTTTTAGCAAATTTCTTCTCAGGACAGATGAAGAAGACAGATGAAAAGCAAGCTGCCATGGCATGGCAAGAAAAAAGAAACTCTTTGCTGCCTGAACTCATGGGTATCTTAATTGTTCTACCATCCCTAATAATGGGTATAAAGAGATCTTAATCATGGTGACCTTCCAAAGAACATTATGCTAGTTAATATGTCGATGACAATAAGCTAATAAGATGTGGTGGGTATGAATGGGCAAATAAGACACATGCATGACAGAGGGTTTGAGGTAAGACCCATATTTGGTGATATGTTCAGGATTCCAGTTTCTTAAGTCAAGCCAGCATATCTATACAAAAGTTAAGATGCTGTTTTCATATCTTCTGCAAATAATAATAAGACACACAGTTTGGTGGGATTTCATATGATTTGAAGGCAACACACATTACACTTCAGGAGCTTTGATCCACTTTTCTTAGATCGGGAGACTGCCAGTTTCAGATAGATACCAGGAAAAGAGAAGGCAATGGAGCAGCTCCAAGCACTGGTATCAGCTGCTCGAGTCCTTGGGACACATGATCCAAGATATAGAATGATGATAGATGAATTTAGTGTGCGGAGGCTCCGAAAACACCCACTGGAGAATCAACAGAGGTTCTGTTGAACGATCTCAGTTTCCAAAGACAGAGCTATCCTGCCGGAAAACAGCTCAAGGCTTCTGGCTCCAGCAATAACATGTAAAGATCTGGGGAGTTTTCTTCCCCATTATTACAACAGAAAACAGTTGGACAAACTGAAAAAACAGTCTTTTTTTATACCGACTATAGAAATGAGTTTGCAAGGCAAGCTGCTATCCTGAAATCTGAGAGTCAGGTGTATTTATGGAGACCAGTAACTGAAACCTGTTTATCTGGATTGGAAGTCACTGGAGCAAAACAAAAACAAAAAACAAAAAACAAACAAAAAAACCTGGTAGGAACACATAAATGGTGAATTTAATAAACTGATGGAGGCTGAGTGTAGATTAGCATGAAAATAATCTATAGGTCACTGTCTGAGAGAAGTCCTGTATATTTACCTGGGTTTTCCCTCCATGAACTCCACGAGGTTCGCATGGCAATGATGAGAAATTTCCCTTTGTGGCCTCAGACAGAAAGAAGAAAAATAATTGTGACCCATGCCCAGAGACTTCTCCATACCAAAATGCATTCTCTAGGGGAAAAGATGCACCAGATTCACCAAAGCATGCTTCTGAAACCTTCCCAGATAGCTGCAAAGAATTTCTCCCCTCTCCAACCTCTTCTGGTCTTCCTGTCTTCTCTAAGTGAGTCACGGAGGGGGACAACAACAATGTATTCAATGGGGGATGAGACTGTAAGAAATAAATTATTTATACTGCAGGAATACTGCGGCCAGCTAAGAGAGGAGAAGGCAAGAGACACAAAACTATACGATTGAAGAAAAGACAAAAGAACCTGTAAAGTGCCTAGCGCTGAGACACAACCCTCTGAAAGACTGATTTGATCAGAATATCATAGAACTATAATCCCCACACCTTACTACCACATCATAAGGCTCTCGATCACAACAGTGCATTATAGTGAAAGGGCTGTGATACACAGACTTTCTCCCAGAAGCAAAATATAGGAAAGCCCCAGACAAGGAAGATGAAAGCCCAGAAAATTACGGGATGTGGAGCCTCTGGTACCCATACCTGCAACCAACATGAAACCTACTGCCTCCTACATCTTCATGCAAAAGTTTTATTTCCTCAATTTCTATTAGCTCATGCAACACATCACATCTTTGACAAAAAAATTACAAAGCTAACAAAAGCAAGGGAAAAATGACTATGAGAGCACAAAGCATACATCAGAACCAGACTCAGATATGACACAACGGCTAAAATGATCAGACACATAGAGAATTTCAAAATAACCAGTTTTTCATATGTTATGTTCTGTAAAGAATAAGTAAAAAACATACCAGAACACGAACATGTAACTAAAGCATGCAGGAAGGTGTAAACTCCAAGAAAAAAGAGCAAAAGAACTGCTAGAGATCAAAGACTGTAACTGAATTGCACTGTCTTCGATGTGCTCATCAGTGGACACAGCATGACCAAGCAGAGAATCAGTGAGCTTGAAGATAGGTCAATGAAAAGTATCCTAAACTGAAATGTGAAAGGAGGAAAGACTGAAGAAACACAGAACAAAACATTCAAATCCTGGGAAATTAAAAAAGGTATAACATACGTATAAGAAATATTAAAAGGAGAAGATGAAAAATGGAACAAAATGAATATTTGAAGCAGTAATGGCCACGAACATTCCAAAATTTACTCAAGTTTACATCTAAAAAGTTCTAGTAAGTTTAAGCAGAACAAATATCACTCACACACACTCACACAAAGACATTTATACAGCATCCCAAAACAACATAAGACACGTTATTCTCAAGCACAGACAGAACATTCGTGGAGATAGATCATATTCCAGGCCATAAAATAGATCTTGACAATTTTTTTTTTAAATTTAAGTATGTTCTTAGGCCATAGTGGAATTATTCTAGAAATCAATATCAGAAAGATAGCTAGGGAGAAAACCCCTTATATTTGGAAATTAAATGAAACACCTTTTACAAACACATAATCTCAAATGGCATCTTAAAAATTGAACTGAATCGAAAAAAAATATGACATCAAATTTTGTTAAATGCTGATAAAGTATGTAGAGGGAAAACAGCATTAAATCCATATATAATTTTTAAAAAAAGAAGTAAAAGCCATAACCTAAGTTTCCATCTTATGAAACTGGGGAAAGAAGAATTTCATACACATAAAGCAAGAAGAAATTAGAAGTATCAGTAAACATTAGAGAAGATGTCAGAAATAAGCCAGATACAGAAAGATTTATACTGTTTGTTATCATTTATATGTGAAATCTAGAATGAATGGATGAATGAATGAATGAATGAATGAATGAATGACTCATAGAAACAGAATACAATGGTGATTTCCAAGGGGTTGAGAGGTGGAAATGGGAAGAGGTTGGTCACAGGTATAAGATTGATAAATTCTGGGGATCTAATGCACAACAGGGGACTGTACTTGAAATGTAATACAGTAGTTAAGCATTCCCTCTCGCACACACAAAGGGAACTCTGTGTGGTGATGGATGTGTTAATTAACTTGATTGTGGGAATCATTTTACAATATGTGTGTGTATCAAATCATTGTACATATTAAATATAACTTATTTGTCAATTATAACTCAGTAAAGCCCAAAATAAAATTATTGTTCCCATAGTTAAGAAAACCAGAGAAATAACTGAGAAAAATGACTGAAATCAAAACTATAGAAAAATATCAGTAAAATTGATTAAACTCTAACCAGACCAACCAAGAAAAAAAATGACCAAAATCAGAAAGAGGAGCCAGCACTACCAATCCCATGTACATTAAAAGGTTAAAGAGATAATATAAAAAGTCTCTAGCCCTACACACTTGATATTTAGATGAAATGGAGCAATTGATTGAAAGAGCCTACCAAAAATCACCTAAGGAGAAATAGATAATATGAAAAATATTATACATATCAGAGAAACAGAAATAATAATTAAATCCTCCCAACAAAAGAGAGGTCTCCCATTAGCAGAGGGCAATCCCCAGGGAAGGGGACAGCCAGAGTATGAGCCATTAGCCCTTACCATTGACAGCAGAGGGGGCTGGGCATGCCAGCCTGGGGAGGGCACACCCACGGCCTCCACACATGAGCAGGCAGTTGTAATACCTCCAAGGCCGCTGTCCTGCTGTTTGACTTTTGACATTGTTTGCACCTATGTCTGCTCTCACTGGCGAATCCATGCCATGTTAAATCTCCCCAATAGGCTGTAAAATGAATACATCAAAGAGACCACGGGACACAAAAATTTGGAGCCTGGGGTCAGGTCAGGGGAAGAAAAGAACCATGAAAACACCACACAAGTAAAGCAGAAGAGGTGAGATCAGATCCCTATGGTAACTCTTAGCAGCATTTTCTTTCTCACACACAAAATAAACACAATAATAATTCAGCATACATATTTTCTTTTTAAAATTTCTGTGACAACTCATTTGTTTTCTTACAAAGTATGCAACAGTTTTGAATGTCATGCATAGTAGATGGTGGAACTAAAGCTATCATCAACTATCTAAGCAACAGCATATCATTTAGTATCACGGAGATAGTGAATATACATGCTTCATGTGCAAAGACAGGGATTTCTGATGGAAGAAAGATGCCTTGAGACAAAATTTTTTAAAAAATCAGAACAGAAATGAGGTATCTTAAAATAATGACAAGACATGCTTAAAGCAAAAGCACTTACAGAAGATGTATGATGCAAAAAAAATACTGTCAAGGGAGCAATAATTAAAAATCTAGATGAAATAAGACCTTTTTATTTTAAAAGAAAGATAATTATTATTATTTAAACAAAAAATTAACGTCTATTCACTTTTGAGAGATGGCGAGAGACAGAAACACAGAATCTGAAGCAGGTTCCAGGCTCCAGGCTCCGAGCTGTCAGCACAGAGCCTGAGGCAGGTCTCAAACCCATGGACCATGAGATCATGACCTGAGCTGAAGTCGGATGCTTAACTGACTGAGCCACGCAGGCGCCCCTAAAAGAAAGATAATTATTTACAAAAGTACATCATGCATTTTAATAAACTTTATTTCTTTACGTTTGAATCATTTCCATGATTCAGGCCAGGAGAAAAGATTAAGTAACTGTGCTGCTTGTGCACAAAATTTAAACTTCATGTTTTTCCTCACCTTTATCAGCTACCAATAGATTCCAGGTTGGTAAATTAACTGGAGGTCATATTGTTCATGTTTCTAATAATTTCCCAACTCTTTATTAATTTTGATCCACTATTTTGTTTCCTGCTTACTTAATCCCGGCTTCCCCTTGTTCAGGACTATAGAGTATTCTTCAAAGATGTCAAATTACCTGGATGGTGATTTACCTAATAAAAATCTAAAATCTCAAGTTCAGTTTCTAGCCAGGAAGGCACTCATCCAACAGAAGAACAAATATCAAAGGGACTCTTAATCACATGGGCACAGGAAGGATACTGTTGCAAAAGTGAAAGAATTTGCAATCCTTATGATTAAGTAACCAGTGATCATGTACGCATCCACATAGACTTGGAATTTTCCAAAAATGAAAACAAAAACAAAACACAACACAACAAAAAGCCTTCAGTCTTGTATTCAAGATGAGAGGAAGGAAGTATGGATTTTAGTTACATTTTATTTATATCAGGTAGTGAAAATATATGCCATTGTTTAGGTAAGAGAGATTTGTTTCTTAAAAATAAAAGCTTACTTTTACTTAAAACCACAGGCTATACATAAATTTGCTAAAAGAAGTAATGTCTTCAACATTTAAACTGTGAGCAAAGCCACCCTCTTCAGTTTCTGCCAACAATATTCTTACAAGATAAACACAAAATTTTACCATGTTTCAAGGAACCAAAGCGATTTGCTCTTTGCATGTGTGCTATGAAGACAGTTGAAGAAGCTCCTTATTCTTCAGCTTTTCAGTTTTGTTTTTTGGTTTTTGTAGGTGTGCTATTTCTATGTATTTGAGAAGACCCTTGCATTTACTCATTATTTTGCTCTATAATTGTTTTCTGCACCATGGTGTGTGAGAGCACTCCATGTACAAGATAATCAAAAGCCCCACAGTGTAAAGAAAAATATCTCATAGATATTAAAATAAAGTAAGAGGGGCACCTGGGTGGCTCAGTCGGTTGAGCGTCCAACTACAGCTCAGGTCGTGATCTCACGGTCTGTGAATTCGAGCCCCACGTCGGGCTCTGTGCTGACAGCTCGGAGCCTGAAGCCTGTTCCAGATTCTGTCTCCCTTTCTCTCTGCCCCTCCCCTGCTCACACTCTGTCTCTGTCTCTGTCAAAAATAAATAAACATTAAAAAATTTAAAAAAAAAAAAATAAAATAAAATAAAGTAAGAGTTTTACTTTCTTAGTATATAAATACAATTAGAGATAGAAAATAAATAATATTAAACTCTCTTTTGAGTTGTACTGAATCTCTGACTTTTTTTCGATAAAAGAAGATATAAACAAGTTCTGAATCAGTTATACACTTCTCTGAAATTGTATTTTGTCATGCAGACTGGCTTTTAAAAAGGTATATAAGTTGAAACTTAGAGGAGGCAAACAAAAATCCATCTTGCATTTTTTTGACCCAAAGAACTCACCTCTTTATGGTTACCCAAAAACTTTCTGCATCAGAACTCTTGCTAAGTGTCAAAGTTTCAATGAAAAGAAAATTATCCTCAGGCTTGACTGACTCTGATGTGAAATGCCTGTACCTGTCTGAAAACCCATCACACCTCCCAAAGAATGATATCCACTCTTTCCAACCCTTTCCTCTTTTATAATCTCTCAAGTGTTTTCTCCCTCTCCTTTGACTAGTCAATAACACCATTTTATTGATTTTCAATGCAAATCTGCATTTATTTACTTTTAAATTGGTGTTTCTTACAAGTATAAACCTATTTTAATGATACAGTTAATAATCCTGAAGATCGCTGGGGTATCTAGGGTTGTCATTGAATGCAACACAATTTCCCCTTTAAGATTAATGAGATTATTTTCTTTTTCTTCTATTAAACACTTTTTCACTTTGTGTCAAGATTTTGAGAAACGATTTCAAGTCTTTAAGTGAGAGATGGGTGTAAAAATCACTCAGCAATAAGTATCGTAAGAGTGAGACCAGGGTTTAAATATGGTATCTTGTTCAACAGAGAGGAGTGAACATGTCTGATGTGAAGATAACGGTTAGGAACTTCAGACAAAGAGAAAGGAGAAAAGGGAAAAGAAGTGAGGTCAGCAGAATGATGCCAGTATCCCCATGTGCAAACTGAAAGGTAAGTGGCAGGTGCCCTGTCACATGGATCCACACCAGAACCTACTAGATGGTCATGACGAAATTCAGAAGGTACGTGTTCTCAGTATTCTACATGCAACCTGTTCAGTGTTCTCAAGGAAAAGAGGTGGGGTTATATTCTGAGTGCAACTCTATAATTTTTCAGAGTGGCTGTGACAGGCTGGCTTTATAATCTCCTCTGGGCTTACCTAAACTATCAAACTTTCAAAAATTATGATATTCTGCAGGATCCAACCCTCTGAGCTTTATTATTTTACACATAACAAAATTTTGATGGTTTTAGTACTTATGTTACTATTGTATTCAACATTCTTCCCCAAATACACACACAAGCATTTTTAAGAACTGTGTTTTACATTGTTTGGTTGTCCAAGCATATCTAGATTAAAGATTTTTATGGTTATTCTGCTTTTTGTCTGGTGTTACACCTGGGAATAAATGTTATGTTATCCCTGGGGGTTGATCATGTATCCTCTCGCATTCTCAGCCACATAAACCTTCTATAATTAGGAGCACTATAACTTTCATGGATATAATAAAATCATATGCATATTATATATATACATGTATATAGATGTTTGAATACATAAATCCTAATAACACTAACTTAGCAACTGTTCAGAAGTTCTCTCTCTTGCTTTGTTCCCTCACTGCCCTCTTTTTATGTAGAAATATTTCCAGGTTCCCAAGCCTTTCTCTAAGACAGAGATTTATCTCTTGAACTTATATAAATCTGTTTGCCACTCAAGAATCTTCAGGTGTATTTAGATATTTGACTGTTCGCTTTGTAGGGTTGAATTCCTCATGGTACACCAGGAAATTTCGTCTTATATTTTCCTGTTATCATTTTTATGTTCCTTTTTTTCTAGCAAATAGTAAAGTTATTTTTATCCAATTCATTTTTATTTTATTTAATAGCAGTGAAGCATCTCATTATTGATCCCTTAATGCAAAATAATTCCGTGTCGTCTCAGAGGGGTCTTCATTCTCTTTATGCTTGATTAAATAAATAACAAAATCTTTAAAAGAGCACTGATGATTTTCATAATAGCACAGGAATACGTAACCTAACATCTGTCGGGAGAATATTCTCAGTAAAAAGCAACATCAGGCTCTGACACTTACGTATCACTCAGACATCAAGCTTAAAGCTTATGAAGGTTTTATTCACAGTGATAACTATTCACCCTTACACCTAGTATTGATTTAAAAGTATGTTCCAGGGTCCCCCGGGTGGCTCAGTCAGTTGAATGTCTGGCTCTTGATATTGGCTCAGGTAGTTATCTTGTGGTCACGAGATGGAGCCCTTGGATTCTGCACTGAGTGGGAAGCTTGCTTGAGATTCTCTCTCTCCTTCTCTCTTTCTCGAAATAAATAAACATTAAGAAAATAAAAAAAGAAAAGTCTGTTTCAGATACCATGTTACATACTGGAGATCCAAAGCTGAGAGAGATGGAAGAAGCTGTTAAATTAATAGGAAGGCAGACTATGGGAGGCCTTACATAGTTTTTAAAAATATCCGTGTTTCCCAAAGTCCGTACAGAGACATGAAATATGTAAAAAAAAAAAAAAAAAAGTGTCATTATTAGGGTGCTCCAGAGAAATAAATCTCTTCCTGACAGGTAGTACGGATGACGATGGAATGGGTAGGAGCTCTAAAAATAGACAAAGTGAAAAATGTTGAACACTTGCTTTTGACATTGACAGCAGGTCACTGAAGAAGAAGGGGGAGATCTGTTGAGTCCGTTGGTAATGTGTTGTAGGCAAGTGTAGGGGATCAAGGAATTTGGGGGCCAGTCCAAAAGACACGGCAAGATAGCAGTAGCACACACACAAGATTTACTGGGCAACGGCTTGGAGATGTGGGGGAAGTCACGCATAGCAGGAGTCTGCCCAGAGACTGGGGAGGAAGGTGGGTCCATGCGACTCGGAAGGGGTGGGAGGTAATGGAATGTCCTGGGGAAAGGGGAAATTGAAGAGAGGGCTTATCTGTCTACGCGATATCCCTCAGCAGCACAGTGGGCCTTCTCTGGGTCTGAGACCTCCAGAGTACAGCTGCTCCTAGAGCCTCATAACTGCAAAGCATTATATGTTATCAGGAGGTCCCAGGTACTGGATGAGGTTTCCCTTCTATGGAAAGGAGGCAGGTTCCAAGTATCTAAACATTTACTTGTTTGGGCTACTTTTGAAATAATTTGATGTATAACAATTAGAATTTCTCCATGGTAGGCTTTTGAGCTACAAGGTCTCAGCCAGCAGTAATGAAATAAACCTAGAAGCCAATGTACAGAGAGCAGTCTTTGGCTCGCTTATATAACAACAATGAATACCTGCTGGTGATTCATTTTCTAAGTAACCATGTGTTATAAATACATTTGTTTTAAAAATAGGTTTTAGTTAACACCAGTTTTCTGATGGTATTATTTTATCTTCTTTTGTTTGTGGACCTTCTGTTTTCTCAATATGTGGTCTCTGTTTGTGCATGATCTTTTCTGGTTACCAATTACCAGTGATATCCAAAATATGCCAATGTTTTTATATTATTTCCAATATAAAATTTATCCATAATAAAAAAAGCTATCAGTATCACATGAAGGTCAAAGTCAGTTTTCCACACTAGAGCTTTTATACACATAGACACATGTATGTAAATATACACATGTAGAGAGAGAGAAAGAGAAAGAGGGAGAAATGTATATGCATGAAAACACACACACATATAAAAGTAAATGGAATAATTATTACTTTCAAATCTGTGTGGGGTTTATTTTCTTTAGAAAACAAATATACAAACTTTGGTAATATTCTCACTTTGGGAGATAAGTAGACATATCTACAAAACTTCCATTCTCTAAAGACTTCTTTTTTTTAATTTCTTTAAATTTTTATGTATGTACGTATGTATGTATGTATGTATGTATTTTTAGGGAGCGAGCGCAGGGATGAGGTGGGGGGGAGGGGACAGAGGATCTGAAGCGGGCTCTGTGCGGACAGCAGAGAACCTGATACAGGGTTCAATGTCATTAACCTTGAGATATCATGACCTGACCCAATCTCAGGTGCTTAACCAACTGAGCCACCCAGGCGCCCCTCTAGTAATTTCTTAAGCAGATTTGTTATAACAAGTATATTCACCATTTTGATTTTTGTTTCTCCTCATACAGAGTTTGAGTTTTTGTTTCAATAACATGATAGAGTAAAACCACTAAAAACATAGCAAAGGGGATGAAGTTTTAGCAGATATCCAGAAAATTTACTTTATAGGATTTGCAATTCACTAGAAAATCTAAAGAGCAAATTATCCTACTTTGAGATTGTGTCCTTCAATGCTGAAAGAAGTCAATAAACTAGAAAGATTCTAAAACGAAATAAATTAAATTGTCACTGTGCTTTGTTCTACTCATCCAGTTGTACTTCATACAACACATCTTCTCCCAGGCTTGCTGATTTCATAAAATTTTGCTTTAAGTATTTATAGAAAGTCACATTTTTGCTTAGTAGCAAAATGTTGGGAATTCTTGCTATGAATGTCATTTGCCAAAGTAAAGCACACCAAGACAGAAGAATACAGGAATTGGATGAATCTTTTAAGAAACCTCTTATTTACACTGAAATTTTTCTATAAGAAACAAAATATTTTGGTCATTTTCTCATATAAGACAAATGATAGCCCTTAATATGAGATTTCCTACTTCCACAAGACAAAGAACTGGATACAATAATCAACAATCAAATCTTAGTCAAATTTTCCTGGAAAGAGAGCAGTGATTTTTTAAAAAATGTTTTATGTTTATTTTTGAGACGGACAGAGAAAGAGAGAGAGACAGAGCATAAGCAGGGGAGGGGCAGAGAGATAGGGAGACACAGAATCCAAAGCAGGCTCCAGGCTCTGAGTTGTCAGCACAGAGCCCGGTATGGGGCTTGAATTCACAAACCGGGAAATCATGAATGACCCGAGCCGAGCCGAGGTCAGACGCTTAACCAACTGAGCCACTCAGGCACCCCAGCAGTGATTTTCTTTATAACAGAAATTCAAGCCACCCATTTAACTCATACGACCAACATCCTCCTTCCATATAACATTTAGCCACTTTAGCTTTAAGATTGTGATTTAAAAAGGATAGCTTATGTATGTCAAATGGATCATATGAATAAAGATGTTGTTTATAGAGATGGGGTACTTGGAGAAACCAGAATTTACAGAGGCATGTTATTATTGATTAATGTACAACAAGGAAATTAAAACAGAAACAAAATGATACAGCAGATATTTAATTTCTGACATATAAAAATGGTTTCATTTACCAAACTTAAGAACTAATGAGGTGTCACCAAAGCAATATTTGTGATGAATTTTGTAGAAAAATTCAGTAAACAGAAAACATTTATCACGGTGAGGCTAAAAAAGACTGACAGAAGACAGTGTGCTAGCCAGAAGCTAAAGAATGATTTTAACAATTACATGTTAAGAAAGAACATAAAAAATAGATTTCCCAGGTTTTTCCAAATGTCTTCATATCACCTCATAACTTCGTACTCAAGTATAGATTTATTCCTGTAGCTTCTCAGAGAAAAGACCACCAATGGTCATTGATTGGGTTGTCCGATCACAAATGTGAACTGTCAATTTGCCTCACTGTCCACTTTCTTGTTGGTAGGTAATTACAAAACAAATATACATTTGGAATAACAATGCTATGGCTAATTTTCAAAAGATTGCCCTTATACTGTTAAGGTCAGGAATGCTGAACTGCTAAAATATTTGTCAGGTTTGGAATTTGAAAGCAGTGGAGATTTTACATTTTGAAGATTACCTTCAGCAATCCACAGAAAAGATTAATGGATAGTGATTAACTTCCTATTATAGGGGTCAGTATTTTCCAATTTTGTAAATGGAATTCAAGAGTTATTTTTAAAATTATACAAGTTACACTTTTAATGTGTTTGGCTTTCTCTATTCTTCCAAAGAAAATTATTCATCATGTGATTTATAGCTGTAAATATCATCTTATCAATGTTTTCATGCTTAGTAGTCACAGAAATGAAATGACTTACTTTCTGCATGACCCGAACACTAATTACATAGTGAATACTTTGGGGAGATATGCATGTTAATAGACATATTTAATTGATTACTGAAAGAATTTTCTATTATCTTATATAGGCTCAGAAAATATGCTCAAGAAAAAAGGCTATCAGCATCTATTATATCACAGTATTAGGAGTTGTTTTTTTTTTTTTTTTTAACAAAATGAGTTATATTCTATATTGATATAACAAAGCTCGGTTGAAAAACCATGTGATAAACATAGACATTCTTTTAAAAAAGCAAAGTATTTACAAATTCAATGAGAGAAAAATAAGAAAAATAGTTTTTTTTTCTGTAAAATAAAGTGAAGAATTTCTGGTTTCCAGATGTTTGTGAAGAGGTGTCTTTTTATAAGAACACTATCACAAATAAATTATAAATTACAAACCATTAAAATGAATTGTATATTATCATCATAAGATTTTATCTCCTCTTTGCCTTTTCTTTCTAATATATCAGTAGTGTCACAGATATTTCTTCTAAATTTCCCATAAAACATATTCCACGTTCATGTTTTGGCGTATAGTTCCAATCTTGCAATTCACTGAAATGCTATATGTAACAAATTTAGGAAAGGTATCATATAAACAACAAAATTACTGCTACCATAACAACTTTTCACCAAATGTGTGTAGATTTGACTGAGTCATATTTCTAAATAAATTCCCACAGTTTAGTGGTTTAAACAATATAAATATATTTATTATTTTTCCTTTTTTTAATGTTTATTATTTTTTGAGAGACAGAGAGACAGAGCATGAGCAGGGGAGAGGCAGAGAGAGAGGAGACACAGAATCTGAAGCAGGCTCCAGGCTCTGAGCTGTCAGCACAGAGCCCGACATGGGGCTGGAACCCACGAACCGTGAGATAATGACGTGAGCCAAAGTCAGACGCTTAACCATCTGAGCCACCCAGGCGCCCCAAACAATATAAATTTATTATCTGAGGGTCAGAAGTTTATTTATCTGGGGATCAGAAGTTCAGCACGGGTCTCACTGTGTTAAAATCCAGGTGTTGGCTGGTCTAAACTTCTTTCTAAGTCAGAAGAGAATCCAAGTCCTTGTGATGTCCAGTTTCTAGAGGTTGCCTGATTTCCTCAACTCATGGCCTCTTTCTTCCATCTTCAATGCCATCCCTTTCCCACTGTGATCTCTCTGGTTTCCTCCCTTCTGCCTCTTCCCCCACTTATAGGGGTTCTTGTGATTACACTAGGTTCACTCAGATCATCCAGGACAATGTTCCCATTTTATTTAAGTTTATTTATTTATTTTGAGAGAGGGCACGAGTTTGAGAGTGGCAGAGAGAGAGAGAAAGAGAGAATCCCAAGTAGGCTCCACACTGTCAGTGCACAACCCAATGTGGGGCTCAAACTCAGGAACCATGAGATCATGATCTGAGCTGAAGTCAAGAATTGGATGCTCAATCAACTGAGCCACCTAAGCTCCCAACAATGTTCCTATTTTAAGGTTAGCTATTTATAATCCTAACTCCATCTACTACTTTAATTTTCTTTCATTGTGTAACCTAACATACTCCTAGGTTCTAAAGGTTAAAACATGGACATCTTTGGGGTGGCCATTATTTTGCCCAGCACATTATAAAATGTTTGTTTATAATGAGTTTTCATATTTTTACTGCTCTATCAACTAATCCCCATGGTTTTTTTTTTTTTAATTAATATATCCCTGGCTGGCTTCTATAAAGTTTAAATAAATAAACTCTGAAATAAAAATGATGGAGTAAAGGTAGAAACAAGTATAAGCTTTCAAATGATTTGTCCTGACTACAAGTCAAATAATAAAATCCAAATTTTGTAAGAGGAGTATGTGAATTATCAAAATCTGACCCTTAAGACTGACAAAATTTTATGTTGGTCCCACAGGATTCAGTACTGCATATTCTCCAAATATGTATAATGTGGGTAAAATGTTACATGGCTGTGTATAGTCATTTTCTTTATGTTTTAAACAATATATAAACCTCACATTGGTATGGAATAGATTGCCATATATGAGTTACTGGTGCTTTCATGATTTTACCTAATATAATTTTCTTTCAGTAATTTTCCAGTGTATGTACTTAAACCAATTACTCCTGAGTTCTGGTAGAAAATATGGCTAGTATAATGGAGGGTTTGTTTTTCCCCAAAAATAAAGATATTTATTATCTCTCAGAACAAGTAGTTAAGGTTTGGTTGTAGATTTGATTAATCCATGGCTCAACATCATCATCAAAGAGCCAGGTTTAACTGATAGAAAAATGTGTCACAGGATGGCTACAGCAGCACCAAGCATCACCTCTCCATGCACCAAAATCCCAAGTCCGTTCCTTAAATGTTTTTGCCTATATTAGCCTAGAATAATTAATATTTCTCCTGTAAAACTAAGGATGGCTCCAACCTTGCCCATGACACAGAGCACACAGGAGAGCACATAAACATAAATGGAAACATAAACATAAGCAAAGTTTTGGTTTTGTCAATGAGGAAGAAGGAAGAGGGTGACTTTGTGGAGGCAGGTGGTGGTGTCTATGACAACCAGGGGTAGTGGGAAACAGGAACATATACTCATGTTTTAGTTTTAGTAGCTGTTCGATATTGGTTTATGCTTTGAGAGTTCACTTTATAACATATCTAAGTTCATTTTTTTTAAATTTCATTGAACTTAATTATTGAGATTATATCACTTGAATAGCATGGGTGTTTTTCTCAAGAAAAAAAAAATATAATTTTACAACATAGTAAAAGAAAAACAGGAATATATTGATTTTTGATCTGTAACATTAGGTTTATACACTTCAAAACAAATGCCTATTGGCAAAACATCTGATTACCTGCATAGGGCTTTGACTAAGACTGAGTGTTCAAAAGTAAAGTCGAGGAATAAGATACAGTTCTCCTGATAATGCCATCCTTTCAAGCTAAAGGCAATTGGATGTTGCTGGGATCTTGAATCAGAATATTTTTATAAGCCTCTTGAAGTCACTAATTTGCTTTATATATAGGCATAAGTACATATGTTGGTACACATGCTTAATCTATATAGACACTGACTAGGAGAACAAAATGTAAGTTCCAAATACTCTCATTTATCTAATGATTTTTAAAGTAAATTATCATATTAAATATACCTATAGAAAATCAACTATGATATAAATACTGACAGTAGCTTCTGTAAGTACTTTTGAACTGAGCACAGTCATTAGATGAGCTGTAAAGTTTAGAGGCTTGAGTAACTTATATGGGACAGGACTAAAGGGACTTGAGTCTGCCCTCCATGTAGTTTCCACAATTCAGGTCCACAGGTAAGAGCCAGGACAGTCTACCCCAGTCTCTTTCACTGCAGAATCAAAAGCCAAACCAATTGGTTTGTATTCAGTCACAGAAACCAATTCAGAAACTTATTTTGGTGTAATTAAAATAAATTAAATGTCAGTAAAATGTTAATTCACAAATTAAACAAGTTAAACAATTAACTAAAATACTGTTTTAATGTAAATAAAACAGTGTGTAGTTCTCGAACTTGTGCACATTAACTCATTTAATTCTCTCAACCATTCTGAGAGGCACTTACACTATGGGAAACAGGTTTGAAGCATCTTGTCCAATGTCACGCATTGCCTGAGTTTTCAGAGGCTGGTTTGGAGCCTGAACCCATGTCCCTGAACATCATTTTTTTCACCTGGCTTCTCAGCTTCTGCTTTTGCAATAATTTCTAGGAGTTTTGAGTCCCTAGCGCCATAATGTTAATATAATTCTCAGCTAACCTCTTTTGTGAGAGAAAAAGCTGGTAGGTTGTGTCCCCTGAGATGTAGAAGCCATTGGAAGGTGTAGGAGACAGCCAGCTGACAGAGGAACTAGAAAAATAAGTTCAACAATAGTGTCTTAAAAATATGGTTTAGGGATTATCTGTTTCAGAATTTCCAAGGATACTTACTAAGAACCAGAACATTGAACTCTACCCAAGATCGACCAAATTTATGAAATCTCCAATAAACTCAAGTCCACACAAACTTTGAGAATAACTGCTGTATTTACATTGCTGGTTTGCCTATGGCAGATTCTGTTAACAATTTCAGTGAAATGTAGCCTCAGCTCTACTTCATCTGAGAGCTGCAAGATGAACAACAAAATTATTTCAATCTGTTTGGGAGGAAGAATTGCCACATGCCATTGCTACCTTAAGCCATCAGTTTCTCTCCAATGGGGAAACTGTGGGGCCAATGTCCCACAATGGGGGGCCAATATCCAATGGGGCCAATATCCCAGTGCTCACCATCATTCGCTTCATTTCCAGGGCACAAATTAGATTAGTGGAGCAAAGAAAAAAAAGAAAAACAAACAAACAAACAAACAAACAAACAGAAAATTGGGAAAGCAGCATGATTAGATGGATTGTATGGGTAGGCGTTTTAAAAAATACGTATTAGATGTACCTTCAAGTACATGGAGAGGGATAAAGAAATTTGAAACACCTTGCACAGGACTTAGGAAGAGGAGTATATGTGCTTATGAAATTGTGAAAGACAATGGAATTTTATTTTATTTTTTAATTTTTTTTTTCAACGTTTATTTATTTTTGGGACAGAGAGAGACAGAGCATGAACGGGGGAGGGGCAGAGAGAGGGAGACACAGAATCGGAAACAGGCTCCAGGCTCTGAGCCATCAGCCCAGAGCCTGACGCGGGGCTCGAACTCACGGACCGCGAGATCGTGACCTGGCTGAAGTCGGACACTTAACCGACTGCGCCACCCAGGCGCCCCAATGGAATTTTAAACAACAATTTTAAATATAAGAATGTCTGCCATGAATTGTACATATAAATGAGATTTTCTTTCAAGTGACACTTAATATAGAGCTAGGCCTTGTCATTAAGAAAATTCCTCTTGGGGGTGAGCAGTTAAGAGACCAACTCTTGATCTCAGCTCAGGTCATGATTTCACGGCTGGTGAGTTTGAGCCCAGCATCAGCCTCTTCACGGATGGTGCAGAGCCTGTTTGGGATTCTGTCTCTCCTTCTCTCTGTTCCTCCCCCACTTGTGCATGCTCTCTCTCTCTCTCTTTCTCTCAAAAATGAGAAATAAACTTTCAAAAAAATTCCTCACCAACACATTACAACAATAATATATGTGTCAAATAAGTTAAAATCATACTGGACTAATAGCTAGAGATTTTTTTTAAGCTTATTTATTTTGAGAGAGAGACAGTGCAGGTGGGGGAGGGGCAGAGAGAGAGGGAGACAGAGAATTCCAAGCAGGCTCTGCACTGTCAGCTTGGAGCCCTATGTGGGGCTTGAACTCACAAAACCGTGAGATCACGACTTGAGTGGAAACCAAGGGTCAGTTGCTTAACCAGCTGAGCCACCCAGGCTCCCCTAATAGCTGGAGATTTTTAAGTAGTGATGAAGGTCAACTTAGTGTCACTTCTCACCACTATCCTGTATCTTCCTAAATAAAACATATATTTGAAATATTTGCGGAGGTTATTTGTAACATATAAACCCACTCAAAATCTTTGGAATGTGGTTGTTGCTTAATAACTGAAAAATGCTTATAAATCCCTAGACACTATAGAACAGCAACATGGGAAAAAAATTGCATTCTAAATCTTCTGAAGTGAAACAGCTTAGGAAAAGACAGCATGGTTATTCAAATCAGGTGAGATAAGCAGAGGTAAAAAAAAAATACTGAATAAGAGTGTAAAAAGAGCAGATATCAACCCTGGTTCAACCCCATAGTATTGATGGGAATTTATCCTTTTGAGGGCTGGGTTTTTTCTTGTATCAGTCTACATGACTTCTAAATTCGCATTTATTTTTATTCCATGGTTCAGTGTTACTATGGTAAAAAAAAAAAAAAAAAAAAAATTAAATAATAGCAATTGAAGTGTGCGGGATGTATTTATTATCCAATCGCTAGATGGCAGTAAATGTGCAACTGTGAGGTGCCTCCACTCTTCGGCACACTCCAGGAGAGCTCAAAGCACAGGGAAGACCATCACTGTTTGACAGCTTGCCTTCAAAGGTTAGCTAGAGGAGAATATATTCTATCATAAGAAATCGCCTCAGTGTATAAGGAGAATAAAATGTCGTAGCTCAATAATATAGTAAGAAATATCTTCAAACAGTAATTTAAAACACTTTATCTGAGGTAAACAATTTCTACCTTCCCATGTAAAACTGCAAAGAAGAAATAAATAAAATCTATGGGTCTGGACTTGTAAAAAAAGGGATCAAAAATCATATATCTTACCACATACATCATATGTTTCTGTTCAACCTATAATAAATTCTAAAATGTGTGTGTGTGTGTGTGTGTGTGTGTGTGTGTGTGTGTGTGCATGTGTGGCAGGAAATATCAAGAACGGTGTATCCATTTATCAAGTAAAATTGAATTATCTCATTGAAAGTAATGGTACAAGGAATCCCATCCCATTACTTTTAATGTGATTGTGTCTATATATTCCATACCAATACATTCTTCATAAATATAACAAGCTTCCCAGCATATCCACATAAAGAATGAGAAAAAGGAAATGAGAGTCCTGTTAAATGAATATCTAATCCCATTTCTTGTAAATTCTGCTTGTCATCAGCCACTTATCACTTATCCCATAACTACATTACTTTAGCAATATAGTCAAGATAATTTTGTCCCTCTGCCCATCTAAAGTATATCTGGTAGAGGGGTGGTAATTTGTCATTATTTGTAATTTCTAAAGATGAATCAATTTTAAAATCATTTTGAAACACAAATGTACGTTATTTAAAAAAAATAGACATCGACAGATGATAGATGATAGATAAATAGAAAGATAGATAGATAGATAGATAGATAGATAGATAGATAGATGGCACTTCTAAATCTATCTTTTTTTGCTTGGAGGGTTGATAAATATCACACACTGCTTGAGCATCATTGAAAGGTAGTTTTCAGACAGCAAACTACATTCTTCACAAGAATTGTGTGTTTGTCTATAATTTTTGGCAAGACAAAAATATGCAGAAAAGAGGTCACAGAGACATAGACTCCACTAAGCAGCATATTTGGCCTGAAACAACTGGTTATATAAATAGAATTCTCTGTCATTTTTATAAGCCCTGACAATAGGAAGATGGAACCTTCCATATTTGCTAATATTCAGCCTTCAAGACTAAAATGACAAATGTTTGTGTAGGAAAGAATTAAAAGGAATGACTCATTCACAAAAATGCCAACATGATTAATACATTTTTTTCTCCTAATTAGAAATAAATAATCCCCTTCCAATGTTAATCACTATGATCTCAGTGGGTTGGGAGGAAGTTTTCGGGCACTATTACAATCACCTGGTGAGCTTTTTCCATAACGTCCAGACTTATTCCTCGAAATATTTCCAAAGCTCCCTGATGGGAAAGTGGAAGAGGAGAAACACAGAGGATAAAGAAACGTGTGGTATAATGGGCGTTCCCATTCAAGCCAAGTTCAAATCACTGCTCTTCCTCTAATTTAAGGATTTATAAAAATAATCATATCTCTCTAAGCCTCAATTTATTTTAATGTTTTGCATATAAAATAGTTCCACGTGGTTGTTGCAAGGACTAAATGAGATAATATTTATGAAATACATCTACAGTACCTGAAACAGAAATGCTAAGTAATTGAATCAATAACTCAAACCACTACTCCTGCAGTGATCATTTTGGGTTGGAAATAGCTAATGAATTCAGGGGAAAGGAATTTTATCTGTTTTAGATTGAGTGTCACCAGTAGAGCATGTAGTTCTAATTTGGAAATGCGGTTGGGGGACTCAGACTGTGCTCCATGAAGGGGGAGAACTGATCCTCTGAGGACAGAAACTCAACAGGTTTCTTTATGTAGATCTATTCTTTGTTGATTCCTCACTATAAGCCAGACTTTGTTACAAGTCTTTCATATATGAGTCTATTTAATCCACACAATAGCAATATTTTGAGTGGTCAGTCTTACTTATTCATTTGGAAAAAGAATACTGAGGCTTACAACATTTAAGTAACTTGCCTCCATCATTCTAAAGTTACATCAGTGACAGAGCCTGTTCTTTCTGTGTTAGAATTACAGAAAGCGTCATGATCACAATGAAAGGGTTATATACCCAGATATGGGGGGAGGCTTATAGGGTTGAGTAAGGAAAACCTCCCTGGAAGAGGTAATTTGTAGTCTAAGGCCTGAAACATAAGTAAGTGTAGGTCAAATGAAGACACTGGGGTCATGAGATATGGTGCAAGGCACCTCATGACCAAAAAGACAGAGAAACAAAAAAGGAATATGAGCCAACCAAACAAACCTAAAATACCAACTGAGTGGAGTGGAAAGCAGAAATCAGAGAGTAATTAGAGAGGAGACTAGGGAATAAAGGACCAGATGAAGTATCCTTGAAACATTTTCAGTCACAGTCAAGTTATTAAAAGGTTTTATATAAAAGGTTTTATACCTAGTAGAGCAACATGGACAGAAGTTTCTGAGCATACACTTGAGAGGAAAATGCCACACGGAGAAGAATTTGGCATGGTTTTGCATGTTGTTAGAGTCAGAGAAAAGATTACGAAGTTCTAAACTAAGGCAGAAAAACAGAAATTGCGCAACAGATGAAATTTGGGAAATAGGAGTTAAAAGCAAAAGGCCCTAGAATAGATTTGATTGGGGGATTTTGAAGCATGAGTCTCACCATCAAACAAATGAGAAAAGCACAGTTCACAGAGGTGAGGAGCAGTTAGATTTCAAGCATGATCTATCTAAGGTATTAAGGGAAACTGGTCAAGTATGTGCATAAGAATATGAGTATATGTTTCTGAGACCCAGGAGTGAGATCTGAGCTTAAAATATACAATTAGAAATCAACAGTTTTCAACTGATATCTGAAACTGGTAAATTCCTTGAAACTACTGAGTGAAAAAATGAAAAATATCTCTAGGTCCACAGTCACAAGAGCTTGGAAATCCCCTTTTACCAAAGTAGGAATAAAAGCAATTAAGATTTGCATCGAGTGGCTTCTAACTTGCAGAAAAGAGATATTTTGGGGAATAGCCTAAGAAGAGACAGGGAGAACATGAGGTTGTGTAAGATCTAGGAAATACATATAATAGGAAAAAAGTCTGTAACAGGAATGCACAAACATCATGTTTCATCTCCATGGGAAAGAGAATTATTTCATAAGGAAGTTGAGGTCCATTCATCATTCTCGATTTCCTATAAAGAGGGAATCAAGGTTTCTGGGAAAAGCTAAATTAAATGTTTTCCATTAATTTACTACATGTGCCAATTCAAAATATTTTTCCTGATAAGTATATTCCCTTATTTAACAGAAACATGTTGCATGATCACATCAGATTATAGTGTCAGCATTTACAGTTTTTAGTTGCCCTGGAACATCCTCAGTAAAATAAATGTTCCTTGCTGATTTTGCTACAGGCAATGCATAACTTGTTCTTTATTCACTACTGCCTGCCAGCTAATTAATCTCCTCTCAAAACATCATATAACCTTTTCATTTCCCCTAAAAAGACATGCTTCACCGGTGGTAGTCACTAAGTCTTGCTTAACTAGTTTTACTCTCTTAAGATAATTTTAGCCATTTTATTCCAAGAAAAAAGAATAGTGCTTGTTATAGAGCAGGCGTTTAATACATATGTGTTAACTTTTTGTATATAACATCACCTATGAATTTATATTAACATTGTGTTAATTGTTAATAATGTATTATTAATCACTAACATACAAATCAATAATTAATTTATTGACTCTGAGATGTGTTAGTCACTTTTTAAATATTCTTATTTGGTACTTATAACAGTACTATGATGTCCGTCCCTTTTATCAGTGAGAAGAACTAGACTTAGAGAGGTTAAATCACAGGTGCAAGGTCAAAGGCTGTTTGGTGGAATATGTGGGATTTACCAGTCAGCCTGGCATCATCCCCTGTCAATGTTATGCCAGGTGTGGTACTTCAGGTTACTTGAACCAGAATCCTTGGGATAATTACAATGCAGACATCGGAACCTCTGGCATTTGACAAACTCGCAGAAATTATTTTATGTAGACCTAAATGACAAAACGAGCCCAAGGGAGAGACAAGCATACCATCAGAAGAGTTACAACCTGTGGACTCCCTGAGGTTCAAGAGCCTTATGATACAGTTCCTTAAGTTTAGTTTGGTAGCTCCATTATGTACCGAACCTTAATTGAGAGGTCTCTATATGTAGGGTACAATATCATATCATCAGTGTTATTCTCTTGCCTACTGGAATGACTTTCTCACTAAAACATGAGGCATATTTATGTGAAGAGCTATGCTGGTTTCATCTGTTGCTAAAAATAGCCAAGCATGCTCTTTCAGGGATGAGTAATAATTATGTGAACACAGGCATTCTTTCTATGACCCAGTTCAAAGAAGAAAATTCTTAATATTACATTATTGCTATGATACGATCTATGTGACATTTCTAGGTATTTCAAAAATTCCACTTACTTTACAGGGAAGAAGGGACAAACAACATTGATATAGTTTTTATATGTCCCTAAAATTTAAATCTTCAACATGAGTATTATACTTGTTCACAGAGTCAAGTGGTTTTGTCTTTGGATTAGTTAATACAATTAGTCATGGGATGCCTGGGTGGCTCAATCAGTTCAGCATCCAACTCTTAATTTCGGCTGAAGTCATGATCTCATGGTTCCTGAGATCGAGCCCCATGTTGGGCTCTGCACTCACAATGCAGATCCTGCTTGGGATTCTCTCTCTCCTTCTATCTCTGCCCCTCCCCCACTCACACTTGCATGCTCTCGCTCTCTCTCTCTCTCTCTCTCAAAATAAAGAAATAAGCTTGAAAAATGTTTAAATCAGTTACTTCCTCTATGTAGAATTTGCTAAAGGTTTTTTTCCTTTCACTGGGCTCTCTGCTTGACAGCAGATAGCGTTTTGCTTCTAGTGCAGACTTGTTTTTGTGTGAATCATTAAGAAACCAGTAATCAAAGCAGCCTTCTTATTTTGTGCTATTAACCAGGATTGAGGATATTGGGGAATGCCCTGGTCTGTACCTAGCAGGATGATATATTTATTTTCATTCACGAGTGCTTTCATTTGGTGAGGCTTACAAAGGCAAAGCAAATACAGATTACCAAAAAAGACTGCAGTCCCTGTGTGCTCAATTAATTGGTACCTTTCCTGACTAAATTACTAAAGGTTCCTAGGTGGGGGAAAAACACAAACGCGCGCACACACACACACACACACACACACACACAGCACATTGCCTTACTGAAGCCACATTCTCTTAAGATCGTAGGTTCAAAACGATTATGTGTTTTAAGATATGTAAGTCTGAACATCACATCCCTGAAGGGAAAATCCCTTAGTAATATTATGCAATTACACAAACATTAGGAGTGTTGTGCCATGGATTTTATTAAATCACTTGTGAAGTTAAGATCTCACAGTGTTGAGAATTTCTGATTCCCTAGGGATGGCCTCATACCCTACCTTCTTTTCAATGTGCCATATTTATTTGAAGTTCAAGATCAAAGACTTCTTTAATGTTACTATCAATCATATTCAAAGACTTTTAGATAACGCTCTCTGGTTATACCAACCTTAAATCACGGGCCATTTAAAAATCTTCATATAGTCTCTAAAACCAGTTTTAATTCCTAGTTTTCTCTGTTAAATTAAGACAATCTTAGCAAGCATTTAAAAAATGTCATCCTTTTTACATGATATGTGTACTATATAATTACTATCTTTTAATGCATCAAGCGTAATAGCTAGAAATGAATGAAAAAAAAGTCTTACTATATTTAAATTGACTTCCTTCTTATTTGAGTAAAAAGAAAAATGTTTCATCTGTTCATTCGTTATTTAGACCTAGTCCCAACTATAAGAAATTCTTCACAAAATTGATTGCTATTTATGTTGGTTCAGGGAATCAGATCACAGAACTCCTTACATTTTCTATAAATAAATGTTGAGTTAGCATTGTTTAAAAAGGAGAAAGTATTGACAGTATTGAATACCTAACTTTTACTAACAGCCACCTCAAATACTCTCACATATATAATTTTTATTCCCCCTAACCTTGGGAATTAAATAACATTATCTTAGTGTTACTTATTGGGAAACAAAAAGATAAGATTTAACTTGAAATAAAACATAATTAATAATCTGTAAACCCAAACTGAACTCATCTCTGTCACTTTCCGTATAATCTGGTCACATGCATTTATGTAGACTTAGTTCCATATATTATAATTATATAACCTTTAAAATGAAGAGACATTTGGGGTGCCTGCTGGCTCAGTCCCCAGAGCATGTAACACCTGATCTCGGGGTAATAAGTTTAAGCCCCGTGTTGGGTGTAGAGCTAATTTTTAAAAACTTAAGTTGAATCAAGAGATATTCTGCCAATATGGACTATTGGAAGCAGCCTTAAATATGTTAAATCTATGTGTTTATGTGTACGTACAAACACAACTATGTGAACGTAAGCATAAAATGAAACATGTGGGTGCATGTGGCATTCCACATGCCCCTGGCTGTCAGTGCTCAGGCTGGGAGTGGGAACGCAGGTTGGACAGAGTTAAGGATTATGCAAAATGTGGACACTCGGAAATAGAAACGGAGTGAACATCACCCAGTCGGTGATTGTGCATCTGTAACAATATTGCCACCTAGAAGTCTACATGGGGAAGTTTTTTGTTGTTGTTGTTTGGTTTTTTGCAGATAGAGAGGAAGCAAGTGCGATCGGGGGAGGGGCAGAAGGCAAGGGAGACAGAATCTTAAGCAGGCTCCAGGCCCAACAGAGTCTGATGAAGGCAGGGCTCAATCTGACTACCACGAAGGTATGACCTGAGCCGCGAACAAGAGTTGGGTGCTTAAACGACTGAACCACCCAGGCGCCCCTAATTAAGAAATTTAAACACTCACTTGTTGAAGGTGTTGAAGTACCCCTAGATAACAAAGAATTGCTTCTGTGCAGACTGTTTTTGCAGCACTCAGAAACAACCACTGGTATCCTGACAAGTCAGAGAACGCTTATCCTCCAACAGATCCCTGAGATCAGAGCCAAACTTTGATGCACTCCAGAGTAAAATAATTTAAGTCATAGTAAGTAAGAAGTTCATGAGGAGAGTACTAGTGACGATCAGCAAGTAACATGACCAGGGGCTCAGCTACGGCATCATGAATTCTCTAAAGAGAGAAACCATAGGCTTCTGCGTTAAACCACCCTCACATTTTCTCCCTTTCTAGACGGGACTCACTCTGCTTTAACCTTAGTGCCTCTGAATTCGCTGCCTCATCCATCTCAAAGCGCTCGCTTCAGATATCAACATGACTAGGTTCTTGCAGCTCAAACAGTGTTTTGTGGATGAGGCTTTTCAAAATTTTGTCAGGTATCATGTTGCCTCCCCAAACCATGTACAACGTTCTACGATATAGTCTCCATGTAATTTATGAATTACTTATGTCTTAGTGCTTTTGTCTGCTTTCCAAAAATTAAACTCTAAATTCCAAGAGAGTGGTCTTTGTATGAGTGTTGCTCATTTTGTAACCCCACGGCTATAGAGCAGTTCTGAGACACAGGTGGTATTCAGTTAACTGTAATTGCTCGTCTATGCATAATAACCCAAATGTAGGTTCTCTCTTTCAGGTGAGAAGGGACTGGGCTTAGATTAATGTCCTTGCTTTCTGGTGACAGGCCTCTGGATAACAGGGCAAAGAGTCCAAGTTCAGGGTCGGCTACCAGTTCCTGAACAGGATGGACTGATTGGAGATCTGTGTGAAATAACATGGTCCAAAGCTGTAGTTAGATAGCAAAATAGAGGGGCAGAAAACAGGAAAAAACTAAGATATGAGGAAAAAACTCAGATTAAAAAATGCTGGGAATTATAAAGAAAGTGCAATTCTGCAGAAAGAAGTGGTGATACAGTAGACATGAGAAAAAGAACACAGGTAGGTCTAAAACAGACTCATGGAACCAGTTTACAGAGCAACAACGTTATTGGGGCACCTGGGTGGTTCAGTCAGTTAAGCGTCTGACTCTGGATTTCAGCTTCAGGTCATAATCTCATGGGCTCTGTGCTGACAGCGCAGAGACTGCTTGGGATTTCTCTCTCCATCTCTCTCCCTCTGCCCCTCCCCTGCTCTCTCTGTCTCTCTTTCTTTGCATCTAGAATACATACATACATACATACATACATACATAAGCTCTTTTTAAAAAGAACAACAAAGTATTTTCTTCCTTAGTAAACTGAAAACTCTACTTACTCAATAATTACTTTTCATTACTGAACTCTGATTAAAACATAAAGTATGTCAAAATAACGTCACTAAGTACATCATGAGATCCCAATCTAGTGTGATCTATAGATTTTACACACACACACACACACACACACACACACACACACACACACACATAGAGCCTGTATGTGAAAATTATATTTCTTGATTATATTCCTGATATATACAGGATCCATTGAGTATCTAGTTAATATTACATTTTATAAAGACCTCATTTAAAGTGAGTTGATGAAAATGAAAGGATACAAGGTTTACCAGGATACTGTTGTCTTTATAGCTACTCTCTGTTCTGTATACCCACAATATGTAAGGAAGACACACATTCCAGGCAGAAGTATGAAAACAATTACAATGCATTTGCACATAGTCCTTAAAATACTGAATTTCATTCTTTTTTTTTTTTTTTCTTTTTTTGGAGTCAAATTGTTCACAAGGACTGGAGATAGACATTTAATTCTCAACAGATTTTGAATAGAATAGTCCCCATTTTTTATTCATTTATTTAATTATTCCTTTCTACACCAAGAAATTATTGTACACCTGGGCAGGTATTGTACTAAGTAGCCCACTAGTCATTGCATGTGGGGTGAGAGTAAAGGAATACTTTCTCTCCCCTAAAGTAGTACAGGTACTCAACAGAGGGAGCTAAGGCATTTGTATAAATTACTCTTATGCTATGCAGAAAATGCTGGTGTCATTGAAAAGAGTAGTGCCTACACAGGTAGGGGGTGCATAGAAAAGACATCCAGGAACATTAAACTTGAGCCCTTGGAAAGAGAGGACTAGCATTAACAAGAACATGGAAAATCTAGTCTCAAGGTAACAGGAACGCATCTCTGTATCAAACACACCTCTGTATCAAGTTCACGGTGAAAGGAAGCAGGGAGAAGAGACGTTGAAAGAAGCATTGAAGGTTATATTCAACATTGTGCTAAAAGCTAAAACACTTCTTAATAAAAGACGCTTGTTGATTTTCGAGCATATGCAGCACATCATTTGAAGACCTCTAACGAATCATCCTTTTTTGCCTTTTTTTGGTATATTTCCTATGAATTTCTCCTTCTAGATGCAAAAATAAAACACATTCAAATAACAAATTAAAAAACAAAAGAAACCCCAAGTGATATCTGGCTGGTAGAGAAGGTGATTCATCATTTATCAATTAGTGCCAAGACTTACTTCCATTCTATCCTTGAAAATGCATTTATAGGGCCTTTCTCCTCGCTAACATCCATAGCAATCTGCTGGGATTTCCCTAAGCCTTTCATTATGCTAATGTCATCATGATGATGCATCTGATATTGAAAGGAACTTAATGACAAAGAAGTTGAATAGTTATTCTCTGCACAAATTTTGAACTTTATTAAAAAAATTTCTTTTCAAACCTTCTCTGTGGCAAATATTTAGGAGCAGGATAACACAGGTCTTATATGAGCTTGGGGACTTGAAAGTGTTGGAAAGACTAAATATATTTCACTTCCTTCAAAGTTTAGGCTACAAGCATATTCTAGTCCAGTGGCTCTCAAACATTAGAATCCAGGGTAATAGATTAGGGAGCTCATGAAAAACTGTTTTCTAGGTCCTACTCCCAGACACAAGACTTCCTTTATTGAGGGAAGGGAAGGAATCTTAAAAAAATACCTCATGTAATTTTCAGAGTAGGTGCATGTTCTTGAGAAATAGTTGTAATCAATTACATAGGTTGTGGAAAGGACTACATAGGTTATGAGTGGAACTTATCCAAGAAGTGAGTTATTTTCCAGATCAAAGGCGAAGCAAAACTTAGAAATCTGATCAAATTTGATCAATATTTAAAATCAAACTACGATTTTAAAATGATATTAAATTTAATAAGGAATCAAGATACAGAAGGGAATAGTCTGTGTGTAGCTAAAGAAAATATGAGTCAAAGAAAGACAAGTTTGTCTTTACTGAGGGATGAAGGTTGACCACACATTTCTAGTATGGTGGCCAAGCATATCCCGCCAGCAGACAATTCTTTGAAGAGATGACAGTGGCCATGAGAAGTACCCAACTAATTCTCCCTAGCTGGATTATAGTTTCTCCAAAACAACTACTTTATAATTTATTTCCGAACTTATTTCATTGTTGGTCTTATTTCCATATGAAACATTTTGATTTCTATATTAGCCTTTGTAAAGACCACAGGGTGAGTTAAGTATGTAAACCAGATCAAGATAGATGCAGTCACAAATTCTACTTTCGGTTCCTACAAATCTCTGAAAGAGCCTCTGGATTTCACAGGTCTAAGAAGGCCCAGCCATCTCATAAGCTAAACGGTACGCTGTGTTCTCCAGCTCGTGTTGCTAACGTGAGTTTTGAGACATAAAATTATCATTCATATCATTTTCAAATAGCTTATTTTCCTATAATTTGGCTTACGTTTTTGCTTCATAATAGAGAATCATGGTCTCTTTTCTCTGTAAATCAGAATCAATGTTGGGAACCATTTCAAATAATTTGATAAATTTAGAGTTGCTTGGCTTCCCCTACACTGAGGAACAATGTGGAATTGTTCTGTATTCTCCCAAATTGTCTGATGTGTTTCATTCAGTGAAGTTTCAATTGCTGAAGGGATCTTAAGACTTCGTCTTCCAGCTTAAACTAATTTTTTGATAAATGATAGCATTCATCATGGTGGCAAATAGCAGCCTCCAGTATTACAAGGGAAAAAAAGGTAAGGAAATTACCTGATCTTTCTGATTCTGAGCAACACCGTGTCTTGGTCAGCCTCGGATGCAGAGCTCTCATGCTCAAGGGAATAACCTCTGACTCCAGGCTTTCCCAGGGCTCTCTCCTCGCTGCAGCTATGACAGGGACAAGGTGCCATTTCCACGCTTGTCTGGATGTTTCATCTCAATGTCCGTTTGTGCAAGGATTGATGGTTCTGCAAGCGAGTGGAAAGATCAAGCTGCTTTATAAGGCTGTGTCCGTCAAATCTCAAACTCTAGTAACATTTTAACATGAGATTTTGCCCCTGGATGAATGCCCCTTAAAAAATACAAGAAGGAGAAAAATGCACTTCAACATCTGGGCCTCACAGTCTCGGCATGTCAAAGAAACAGACACAAGGCCTGAACATGCAGTGAAAATACACTGATTATCGTTGAACAACTGAGACATTTAAGGATGACATAACTCTTGAAGCATTAGATTAGTGAAAAGGATTTGTTCCATTAATTCTTAGACAGTTAACATTTCATATAGAAAAAGGGGTAATTAGCACTAAAATTGTCTTCAATCCCATGAGAAGTTTTTGGCCTTAATACCGCCTAAAGCTGTACTACACAAAGGTTACTGTTATTTATTGCCATGCCTTCCATTTTTAATAGGAGTCTATTCAATAAAAATTACCAAGAATACTTTTCTGCTGCTTTCTTTAACATCCCAAAATCAATGACTTGAAATAAGTCCATCTGTTAAAGGCTAAAATGTCTTTTTCACAGATATACTTGTACCCAAGATACAAATTGCCTTTTTTTTTTTTTTTAAAGAAGGAACGGTGGTGAATAATGATTTCATTTTAAGGGAAATAAGTGTTTTAGAACCAAGGAAGGAATAATTATAGTGAGTTCAACCCACTTAGAGTGAAAATAACATATATTAAACAATTGAAATTGAGTTGGAACTCTTAATATGTTGTAACCTAAATAAGAACAATTTACTTAGTAGTCCATTGAATTTTCATTGGTATGCATCGCCTAAAGACCACAAATACCCCCACCATACTCATATTTTAAGTGTACTGTAGTAAGTAATTATGCCTATGTCTTCTCTTCATATTTTGAGATATTTGAAGATAGAAACTTATTTGCCATTACATCACTCTATTATGAATAATTTGACTCAACAATTCTACAGATTATTTGTGAGTACCTAGCATGGACTACTCTGAGCATATGCCATGGTAAAAACATAATAATTTTTAACTTCCATTAGTTTTTAACAGGATATGTAAATAAAAATCTGTTAAAAATAGATAAGAAAGGAGCGCCTGGGTGGCTCAGTTGGTTGAGCATCTGACTTCAGCTCAGGTCATGATTTTGCGTTTTGTGAGTTGGAGCCCCACCTCGGGTTCCGTGCTGACAGCTTGGAGCCTGGAGCCTGCTTGGGATTCTGTGTCTCCCCCTCTCTCCTCCGCCCCTCCCCTGCTTGTGCTCTGTCTCTCTCTCTCTCTCAAAAATAAAGATTAAAAATAGATAAGAAATATGAAATGCTACATATAATAAGTCTTTGTGCAGACTTTTTAGAAAACAAGTATGTTTATCAAATTCCTCTGTGAAAAAACAATGTTTTGTAATTGCCATTTCTGATATTTAAAAATGAAATGCAGTACAATGGTAATGACCAACTGCATTACAAATAGTAACTTTGACAGTCTTTTTTTCAACAGTTTTATGTAATTTGAAGGCTTTTAAATTATTATAACATGTTGTTTTATCTATTTATTTTTGGTTGTTTTGGATAATGTCAGCAGAAATGGTAACTGTGTTCCTTAAATAGAATTTAATTTTAACTAAAAAAAATTAAATTACATTGAATTGTTTCACCATATTTAGATTTACCTCTGACATAGTTCTTCATTACAGTTTGCTACTGCTCATTCTTTTCTACCCAACATAACTAAGGAAAAGAATCCTTTCCCATCTCTAATAGGTGATTACTACAATTGTCATTCAATAATCATGGGCTGATTTTAAAGTGTAGGTTTTAATCCAGGACATGATTCTTGATTTATACAATATTATAATAAAAGACACTTTAAAGATTATAAAATAAAATCCTTCCACTGTTCAGATTATTAAAGTGCAGACTAAAGACTTACAAAATTTGCTCATGGTCACACATAAGGAATCTCCTTCACTTCTGCCTAATGTTTTTGAGATTCATCAACGTTTTTTGTGCTTAATTTGCTCATTCTTCTTTTTGCTGAATAGTAATCCACAGAAGGGATCACAGTTTGTTTATCCTTTCAATTGTGGGAGAGCATTTTGATTATTTCCAGTTTGGGCTTTATGCGTAGGTGTGATGTACCGATTTGCCATGGCTAAGGGGGTATCACAACCTGGGTAGTGTATATCCACAGAAATCAGAGTCCAGAAGGCTAAAATCAAGGAGTTGGCAGGGTCAGTCTCCCTCTTCAGTCTCTGGGAGAGAATCCCTTTTTGTTTCTTCCAATTTGTGGTGTCCTCAGACATGTCTTGGCTTTTAGATGCTTCACTTCAATCTCTGTCTCTCTCTGCATACTCCAGTCTCCCCTGCACATCTGTATTCTCACATGGCCTTTGTTCTCTTCTTATTAAGGACAGCAGTCTTATTGGATTAGGATCCACCTTACTGACCTCATTTTGATTTGATTACATCTGCAAAGACCCTATTTCCCAGTGAGATCACATTCATAGGAATCAGAGGTTAGGACTCCAACATATCTTTAGGGCACAATGTAATCTGTAGCAGCTGAAAAAACTCTCATGTACAAATCTTTATATGACATGTGCTTTCATTTTTGCTGTTTAAATTCCTAAAAGTAGAACCGCTACATCACATGTAAGTATATATTAAAGGTGGTTTTGCCATATCATACCACCCCTATTAATGAATGGGAACTTCAGCTGACCTCTCTTCTTGAGAACATTCAGCATTCCCAGTGTATTTGAGACATTTGAGTGAGTGGAGAGTGGTATCACACTGTGACCTTTAGCTTGAGAACAATAGCAAACAAATTTGCATGTGGTTAATGGTTATTCATATATTTTCCTGTGTGAAATTTCTGTTGAAGCACTGATGATTTTTTGTTGTTTTATCCTATTAAATTTTAGAGATATTTACATTTTTGAATCTATATATTTTTAATATGGCTTCCAGTCTGTGTCTTGACTATTCATTTCCTTAACACTATCAGACTAAAGGGGATTTCATGACGGTAAAGTCTCATTTGTCAAGCTTTTCCTTTATTGTTTGTGAATTTTGTTTCCTAAGAAATCTTTGCTCACTCATGCCATTATGATGATTCTCACTAATGTATCCTTTCAGATTTTTATGTCCTTTGTGAATATGCTTAGTTTTATTTGTAGATGGTATGAGGTAAGAGGCAATGTTGGTCCTTTTCCTCCACAGATAATCTGTTGTTCTAGTGCCTTTGTCGTTGTAGATTTCTTCTCCAATTGAATTATCCTGACATCTTTGTCAGCGAATATTTCACTATGTTTTTGGGGGTTCATTGCTGCATGATCCATTAGGTCCCACTGATTTATACGTTACCATCTGGAATACTTCAGCTTTAGATTACATAGTGAAATCACTCACCTATGTCCACTGCCTTTGTTCTCTTTTTCCAAGTTATTCTTTCTACCCTAGGGTCCTTTGCTTGGATTTTATCAGGCTTGCCTTGAATTTAAAAACAATGTCAGAAGAATCACAGTCTTAACAATATTGTACCATAACGTATTGAGCCATTAAAATGGAATATTTCTTCATTTACTGTGTTTTATAATATTTTATAATACTCAATGCATAAGCCTCAACTATATGGTTAAATAAATAGTTCATGTTTGGCAACACCAAATATGATTTTTTTTAGACTGCATTTTTGAGGTAAAACTTACATAAAGTTTGTAATGTTTACTATTCTAAAACATTCAATTTTGTGGCTTTTAGCACATTCACAATGTTCAGCAACCCTCAATAATATCTAGGTCCAGAAAATTTTGTATCACCTCAAAAGGAAATATCATATTCAAGAAGTCTCTCTACCCATTCCCCCTCCCCAAGACAGTAACAGACACTAATCTTTCTGTCTTTGTGGATTAATATATTATGATCATTTCTTCAAAGGAATCGTACAATATGTGGCTTTCAGTGTCTGGCTTCTTTCACACAATACGCAATTGTCAAAGTCCGTTCATATTATAACATGCATCAGTACTTCATTCCTTCTATTCCTTTATTTTTAATGTTTATTTACTTATTTTTGAGGGTGGGAGGGGCAGAGAGAGAAGAGAGAGGGAATCCAAGGCAGGCTCTGCACTGTCAGTGCAGAACCCAGTGCAGGGCTCGACCTCACGAACCGTGAGATCATGACCTGAGCTGAAGTCAAGAGTCTGGTGCTAAATAAATAAACGTTAAAAAAAAAAATTAAAAAAAAAAAAAAAAGGGGCGCCTGGGTGGCTCAGTCGGTTAAGCGGCCGACTTCGGCTCAGGTCACGATCTCGCAGTCCCTGAGTTCGAGCCCCGCGTCAGGCTCTGTGCTGACTGCTCAGAGCCTGGAGCCTGTTTTGGATTCTGTGTCTCCCTCTCTCTCTGATCCTCCCCCATTCATGCTCTGTCTCTCTCTGTCTCAAAAGTAAATAAACGTTAAAAAAAAAAAAATTTTTTTTAAAAAAAAAGAGTCCGGTGCTTTAACTGACAGAGCCACCCGGGTGCCCCATCACTTCATTCCTTTTTAAGGCTAAATAGTAGTCTGTTTTATATATCACATTTTGTTTATCCATTCATTTCTTGATAGACATTAGGGTTGTTTCCACCTTTTGAATAACATGAGTCCCAATATATTTGGAAACTAGTCAACCTCATTCTAAATAACTGATGAATCTGAGAATAAAATCACAGGGGAAATTAGAAAGTATCGTGAATTGAATGAAAATGATTATAGACATCATGTTTTAAATAGAGACAAAGGGGAAAGATAGGAAGGGCAACAGGAAAATGAAGGGAAGTGGAAAGGGGAACAGAGAGAGAGATGACATAAACATCTTGATTACTGGACGATATGTAGATCAGTTATTATTTTTTTTTTGAGACAGGGAGAGACAGAGCATGAACAGGGGAGGGTCAGAGAGATGGAGACACAGAATCTGAAACAGGCTCCAGGCTCCGTCAGCACAGAGCCCGACACGGGGCTCAAACTCACGGACCGCGAGATCATGACCTGAGCGGAAGTTGGCTGCTTAACCGACTGAGCCACCCAGGCGCCCCAATTATTGTTAAACTCTAGTAAGCTACTGCATCTCTATTGTTCTCAACTCTTATTTTATATATATATATATATATATATATATATATATATATATATACATATATATATATGTATATAGTATACACACAATATATATAGCGTATAACATGTTACACATATAGTGTGTGTGTGTGTGTGTGTATGTATGTATATATATAATATATAGTATATGGTATATAACATGTGATCAGAAAGCCCATTTAGTTGTGTCTACTATTTATAACCATATGTTAACTTTTGCACACTTGATATTGCTTTTAAAATATTTTTCACTCCTTTTCCTTCATGCAGGGCATAATTTATCTTATGTCCCTGTTTCTAATTCTATTTACCTCTAACAGGTAACCTTGCCAATATTTCATTGAGTATGAATATTATTATTTTCATTCCAACTCAAGATACCCTCCTTTTATTCTTTTGTCCAATGTCATTATTTTCCCTCATTATTTTAATATCTATTTATTAATAGTCTATTATGACATTGTTTATGACAAGCTAACATGTTTTCTGGTTTAAAAATTCTCTACAGCAAAGTAGCACATTACTATGAACATCAAGTAGCTAATAATTATGTTCAAAATGTAATATCCAGTCTCTTTATTACCAATGGTACTTTATGAGTCTATATATCTAACAAGGCCTCATAACTTTCAATCACATCAATTTCTTTGACATGAAGCTCCATTTTAAACTTTCCAATCTCTTTTTTATTCCTTTAAATGAGAGATTAAAAGAAATATTAGTATCTTAGTTATCTGCTCAGTCTCATATTTGGCATTTTGACTAGGAGACAAAACCTTCTGAAAGGCTTGATTTTCCGACTTTTAAAAAATTCCATTTTCATTAATTTCTTAAATGAAAAGATAAAATATATGGAAATTATAAAAGATGTTTGAAGTATATGAGAGAATTTTTTTTGTTACTTTTCAGTTGTAGGCATTTTTTTATTTTACACAAATATTTTACTTTATTTTATTTTTTGCTAAGGGCATCTCCTTCTATATCTGTCAAAACAAATTAATTACTCATAATGCCATACTCATCAGTTTTTTTTGTTTGTTTGTTTTTGACAGCTATGCTATAAAGTACCTACCAAATATCATTTAATTATGGTTACTCATGCTAACCATTAAGCTACCTTTTTTTTTTAATTATAACAAAAATGATCATGCTACCATGAAATGTACAAATTCCTAAATACCAGTTTTCATGTATAACTTCTGAAGAGATTCAACATTTGTATTTTAATTCCATGTCCCGGTGATCTTGTCTAACTCCCAAAATATACAGTAGTTGCATTGTCCCTTCCTTAGAAAGCCTTCTATTTTGAAATAAAGTTATCTAGAAGCAGCAAAGATCTTTCCCCAGGAAGACTGTAACTTTTCACCAATCCCCACTAGCATAGAAAATAGTAACATCTGCATTTAAATTACTTATTTATTCAACTCGTTTATATAGAAGTGTACTAAACCTAAAATTCCGTTCTGGAACGCTGCTCTGAACCTAGAGGACATCTCATTTCATATAGTGACTTGTCTCTAGTAGCTGTCAAACCAATAATCTATACAGAGTTGTACTGCAGCATCATTCACATGCAGCGTCTTGGAAAGCCTAATAAGAAACTAGACCATAAAGTAGACCTTTGTAAAATGGAAAAAGAAAAAAAAAATCCTATTACTGCTTGAGACTATCTGCCGTCCCTTAAAAACATCTTAGCTAAACTGGCTCCCTCTGACTCCCATGATTGTTTCATGCCATCTGTTCATTAGAAAGGGTGCTAATCGTTAATATTTAGTAGCCACTTTGGAAATTATTGCAAAATATATTTTCTACAAATTCAAGCACATTCCATCACACTCAGTTGGGTAGCCTCCGTAGTAAATGTACCATATTTCACATATTAAAGAAAATAATTGCTAATTACCAATTTAGGTACATTAAGCAAATATTGAGAGGATACTATGTCTACAGAACCCTGTTAGAGTGTGAGAGATACAAAAACAAATGAGATTTGTATATTTATTGAAGAAACTCGCAAGGAATCGATTATGGAGAGACACAATTATAATCAACAAGGAGGGAGAGTGTCCTAATTGACTAAGTGAGAACATTAAGTTATTGCTATATTCTAGAGAAAAGGTAGCTTTGTTGGTATTCAGGGAATCAAAGAAAACTTCATAGAGGAAAAGAGTGTTTTTAGTGGACATGGGATCAAAAGTATTTTAATAGTTTATTTAAATTTTTTAATGTTTATTTATTTTAGAGAGAGAGAGAGAGAGAGAGAGAGAGAGAGAGACAAAGAGTGGGGGATGGGGAGGCACAGACAGAGAGGGAGGGAGACCCAGAATCTGAAGCAGGCTCCAGGCTCTGAACTGTCAGCACAGAGCCCAACACAGGGTTCGAACTCACAGACCACGATATCATGACCTGAGCCTAAGTCGGACACTCAACCTACTGAGCCACCCAGGTGCCCCAAGACTATTTTAATAGTTTATAAGAAATAAATATGTAAATTATAGAATACAGTAATGGTGTAGAAATGGGTATAGAAAAAGTGAATTCAGAAAGTAATGGTCATGTATGTGTATGAGCCAAGAATTTTTGGAACAATGTATAAAAGTCTGAATAGGTTATTTGTGTTAAATAATGGAGAGATATGCAAGCTGCATTAAAAAGACACATGTATTCCGTAGAAATGGGTAAACATCTCAGGTTACTGAGGTTATCCAACCCTTATTTTAAACATGTAACTTTTAGTAGATGAGAGAAGAAATGAAAGAAAAAAAAAAGAAGTATTCATCTGTACCATAAGCACCCCTTTATGCCAGAAGTATTATAGGAATACTTTTGTCCTTTTTCTTTTCTGTGGAAAGTTTACCTTCTTTTACAACTAAAGCCACAAAAGACTCAGAGTTGCATATCTTCATCACTCATGGTATGAGTGGTCCCATACATCCTCAATGCATATGCCTTATCACTTAAAAGTCAATATTTCCAGAATTGTAATTATACCTTTCTTAATCAACTCCATCAAAAACTTTGATCTCATAGTTATATAACCATCCTTTTCTCCTCCTTTCCCATTCATGTAATCTTTCCACCTTATTGCAAAGTCTATTTTTCTTTAAAAAAATGTCTTTTTTAATAATTCTTAAAGTTTATTTATTTTTGAGGGAGACAGAGACAGCGTGAGCCGAAAAGGCTCACAGAGAGAGGGAGAGAGAGAGAGAGAGAGAGAGAGAGCGAGGATCCCAAGCACGCTGGGCACTGTGAGTACAGAGCCCCAGGCGGAGCTCAAAACCATGAAACCATGAGATCATGACCTGAGCCGAAACCAAGAATCAGATGCCTAACTGACTGAGCCCCCCAGGCACTCCAGAAATGTCTTAAAATATAATTAGTCCTTTGCTTGCTTTTTTTGTTTTTGTTTTTGTTTTTTATTTCAGTGCACACAGCCTAATTCATGTCCTCGGTAGTTTGATATTTTTCCTATCTCTTTTCTTATTTCCATAAAACGCAGCTTACTCAGTGTTACCATATTAATCTTCCAAAGGGGAAAGTGTACGTTCGGTGGTAAGTGGGAATCAGTGTGGCGTTGCAACCGACATCCGTAAACCTAGGTGTCAGGGAGAGCAATCTAGCTCCAGGTTTAAGTCTGCTACATTTTCACTGCAACAGTGATCCAGTTGATTAAACTTTTGCCTTCGTTTCTTCTTTATTAGCAGAAAAGTAATGCTAGTTTATCTCTGCATCAATCAACATCAGACTGCCATAAAAATGAGACATAACAAATGACATTGATCATCAGTGCTATACCTCATGTAGAATTATTCCTTACTCATGTGACTCCAGAATAGTAATATTTTAGCGTAGACTAAGAGTGTCTGAAAACCAAACATTTGCTCCAGGCCTGCAATGTGTGTCCTTCGTACTAGTATTCTATTGCTGCTATTACCATTTCGAAAAATGTAGGGGCTTAAAACAACATGAAGTTGTTATCTTACGGTTTTGTGTATCAGCAGTCTAGCACCGGTCTTCCAGGCATAAAACCGAGGTGCTGGTAAGGCTGTGTGTCTCCCTAATGGGAAAATCTGATTCTTGATCAGATTACTGACAGAATTCGCTTTCTTGTAGTTATAGGACTGAGATCCCTATTTCTTCTTAGCTACACTCCGAGGACCATTTGAAGCCAGACATTAATGGGGAGAATTAGTATACTCTCCCCATGAAGATACAGAGGGAAGAGTGGATATTTGTTAACCAATTATATATTTTTTCATACTGTTTGGAATAAAGAGCTCAGTCCCACAATACTGCCCTCACTTCGGATGGTAATCACAAGTCCATGTGGTCAGCTGTGTTTCTTTCTGACCAACCACATATAAACCAAAGGTTGGCATGACCTTTGTCAGGTTCAATTATTTGCTAGAACTGCTCACAGAACTAAGGGAAACGATTTACTTGCTAGATTACTAGTTTATCACAAAGGCTATGAATCAACAGTCAGATGAAGAGATACATAGGATCAGGTGTAGAAGGATTCTGAACACGATAGACTCTGTCCCCCACAGAATTTGAGGTTGGCCACTCTCCCAGCACATAGGTGTACCCCTCTTCACCAACTCAGAAGCTCCTCTCCAAAACCTATTCTTTTGGGTTTTATGGAGGCTTCATTACATCCTCATGGTTGAGCCAACTATTGGCAATTGGGATTAATTTAAGCCCAGCACCCTCTCCCCTCCCCGAGGTAGGAGAGTGGGGCTGAATGATTCAATTCTCAAACCACAAGGTTGGGTCCTTGGCAATGAGCCACTACCCTGTGATTATCTAGGGGCTGTCCAAAAATCATCTCATTAATATAAACTTGGGTGTGGTTGACAGGGGCTTGTCAAGAATACCAAAAGACACCCATTTCACCTTGATCTCTCAGAAGCTATTTCAAAGATAAAATTGTTTCCATTGATTTGGTCTTACTGGTTGGATAATATATTATTCCATATAGAGACAGGGAGATAATGCAAACCAAATTCCAGAACAGTTCTCAGGATCATTTTTTGCTGCTGGAAATTTTGAAAAGAAGATTAACAATGCAGAAATGGAGTAGGGGTTCCTGCCTGCACCTGGTTGCTCTCCTGGCAAAGAAAAGGGTGTTCTTACCCCTTGCTGTAGAACTCAGGTCCCTTAGGTGCTGGGTTCCTTGACTGTGAGACTGCCTGTTGCACATCAAGCATCCATCTAGATTCATCATGTTGCCTCATGGAACAGGGGAATTGGGCACAAGTACTCTGATGTGCCTGTTGCTTGCTATGCTATGACTAATACAGTTTTCATCTCTGACCCCAAAGTCTCTCATCTTTGTCAGCATCCATGCAATTGTGGCAGGTTAACATATTAAAGGGTACAGTTATTTTGGTGAGGGTTCATTGCTTCTAGAATCACTACACATTGTCAAATTTATGTAAGTAACTTAACATCCCCAGAGCAGACCATATACATAATACACTGTTATAAAATATTAATGTACTTTGTTTTGCAAAATAGTATCTAGGTGACTGAGCACAATGTTGGACTAAGGGTGAGGACCAGAATTCTTGTCCCTACTTTGCCAGTCAGGAGCTATTAGATCTTGAATGAAAGGAATTGTGGTTGATAATCATTGAGTATTTACTATGTGTATGTCACCCTAAGTTAAGAGATCATAATAATCATACATTATACCCAATGCAAAGGTAGGAAACTGAGTGTTAAGCAGTTCTCCCAAGTTATAGGACTAATAGGAAGCAGATTAAAGAAAAAAAAAATGGATTCAGACAATCTAGCTCCAGAGCTGTACTCTCAACCAATTGTTTTTATATTTTTTTTAGTTTTTAGAATGCAAAGGTTATTAATGTTGGAAACAGACATACCTGTGTCAATATCTGGGTCTAATTCTATTGCATTTGTGGATCTAAGCCAATTGCATAAGCTTCTAAGGCTCCTTTCCTACAATGATGGTACACTGAACCTACTATGAAAGGTGTTTATGTGAATTAAACCAGATCATAGAGCTGGTATCCACAGTGTTTGGCATCTTATTGGCTTTCAGTAAATTTTAATGTCCTTCTTTCTCCCAGTGCTCTTGAAATATGCATGTGCCTTCAACTGTTTTATGTTTAACCTTGTAGATCTTTCTTTAAAGTGTTAAGTTTATGCTCTCATTTTGTATAACAGCTTTTTCAAAATGATTTTACATTTCAAAAACTCATTTTTCCTAGTACCTAGTTCGATGATAAAAGTGTAAAAGTCTTATATTACCATACTCTGTGCTTTTTGAAATAACTCTCCAAATAGAGGATTAAATGAAAATTCCCTGACTCTCAGACGTACCTAAAAATAAACGGTAGATGTGGTCATATAATTTAATGTTTGAAAAATGATACTTTCTGCAATAATTTACTTAGGAGGTCCACAAATTCTTAGGAGGTAGTTATTACAACTTTTCATTACTGATGATTATAAATGCTAACTATTTTATAACAGACATATAAAATCCTGACTTCATAATGCTTTTCCCATCAGTTAACAATGTGTTTGTTATATAAAAAAAAAGCTATAATGCCTTGATGAAAATACTGAATAGTTCATAAAATCTATGCGGCTTGAATTGGTCTCATAATCTGTTTGCAGTTAGGGAACAAAGTGGTTTATGTTATTGCATGTAGTAATACTGATTCTGATCATTTAATTATCAGTTAAGTTTAATCCAAATATTAACTTTGAAAGCTCATACATATTTTAGAACAAAATAAACAAAAAGACACCTTAGGGAATGGTTTATTATATTGATATAATTAAACTGCAGGCTGCCAATTAAGAACACATGTATTATTGTGAATTCCTAAGCTTAAAGACAAAGAAAATTACATAAATTCAAAGAAAATTACCTAACTAAAAATTGAAAGAAAAAAAAAAAACTTTAAAGTGATTTTTATAAGCCTGTTTTTATAATCATATTGTTTCTAAGCAAATGGCATGGTTGACTTTTTTTCCTCTATGGGAAGAATGCTATCTTAGACCATTGCAAGACAAATAATTTAATTAAAGAATTCATTATTAAATAGTAAAATATTCCATTTTAGAATTTTGTGCTAATTTCAATGTGATGATGAGTTATAACTTTGAGAATGTTAAGCACAGAGACTGTTCATCCATTCCTTTTGCATACACTGGAGGCATATCTCAGACACAGACTTCTTTCACAGTCTGCCTAGTCTCACAGAAGTTCTGGAAGGATATAACACAAGTTGAAGTTACACTGTGAGAGGACAGAGAGCCCCATTAGTCTTATTTTTCTTTCCTGATGTTAACTTTCCAAACTATAGCCTTTTTGCCAAGAATCCCAAGATTTAGCACAGAGGATTCCTTTAATGAAATAATTTGACTTGCTTTATCCATTTTTAAAGTTGTCTAAATTGTATTAGTAAATATGTTAATTCTTATCTAAAGAATTTGTGGTGTATTTAATTTTGTCTTCATCTTGTTAAAGTTTAGCTTTCTTACAAATTTGTCTTTTGGGCCTTAGTATCTTTACAATGTAATTTTTTTTTTTTTTTTTTTTTAATATTGCACCATGCCCATAGAGACATGGGATTGAAAACTTACCTATCTAGGGGCGCCTGAGTGGCTCAGTCGGTTAAGCCTCCGACTTCAGCTCAGGTCACGATCTCACAGTCCGTGAGTTCGAGCCCCGTGTCGGGCTCTGGGCTGATGGCTCAGAGCCTGGAGCCTGCTTCCGATTCTGTGTCTCCCTGTCTCTCTCTGCCCCTCCCCCGTTCATGCTCCATCTCTGTCTGTCTCAAAAATAAATAAACGTTAAAAAAAATTTTTTTAAAAATAAAAAAAAAATTTACCTATCTATTATCTGTAACACGTTTTTAAGTTGTTTAACTTCACTGAGATACAGTTCCTTATAGATTACTTTAAAATGTTTTTTTTTTTTTTTGTGGTTTGGATTAAATTATTATATGACTATTTGGCATAGTGATTGATAAAGTGAAACTCAACCTAAATGGTGCTTATTTATAGAACTGCATGTTTAGTTGTTTCAGTATTTTCAAAAGTAATGGTCTAATGCCTGGTGAAGAGTTGGTGTTTTCTTTAACAATGGATATTTACAGATGCCAGAGGTCGTATGATTTGCTCTAACAAAGAGAGAACATCAACAAGAGTTTGTTTGGAGGCTCCAAGCAATCCTGTTGTCAAAATCTTAGATAGATCGTTGTTTTTTATTGGCAGACAGGCTATTCTTACAGTAATAAATTTGAAATATACACCCCTAATCTTTTTTTTTTTTTTTCAACGTTTTATTTTATTTTTGGGACAGAGAGAGACAGAGCATGAACGGGGGAAGGGAAGAGAGAGAGGGAGACACAGAATCCGAAACAGGCTCCAGGCTCTGAGCCATCAGCCCAGAGCCCGACGCGGGGCTCAAATTCACAGACAGCGAGATCGTGACCTGGCTGAAGTCGGACGCTTAACCGACTGCGCCACCCAGGCGCCCCTACACCCCTAATCTTTAGAGGATTTTGCGGCAACACTAATCCGTGCCGTATCCTCATGGATGCCACTTAGCTTTTTATTTTCCAAGGAAAGGAGAATCACAAAGACTTCTACTTGAACTTCCCCACCACTCAGGCTTTCATGTCGTGTAACAGGAAGAGAACACATCTGTTTAACAAGTTGCTGAATTGTACTTCAGCTGGGCTCCCAGGACTTAGAATATAACCAACGCTGTATTCACATGCCTATGATGCCCTTTATGAGAGGGACTTGGGATAAAGTTTAAGCATGCTGGATTATTTTCACATGGAATTCATGGCATCTGAACTCAACCCCCAATTCTGGATGTATGCAAGCCTGTAACCAGCAGACTTCAGGTGAGATAAGCGGTTCTTATTACCAGACCCTTTCTTTTTTTGTTTCAGGCTGTATGTGCTTGTGTTGCATATATGTGTATAGGCTTCTAAATGTTCGAATTCTCCTTTGCTTATTCTTTTTTCAAATTTCAAATAAGCCAGCTCAGAGCATTTTCTCTAGCAAAAAAGGAGAAGCGAGGGTAAGAAGACATGGTCTCCATTTGTCCCCATTTCGAATCTTCCTGTTTGACAACTACAGGTGACTGTGGAACACAGAATGAGAATGACACATCTTTGTTCTCTAATGAGGATTCTCGCTGGTTTGCCCATCTACCTATGCTATTAATGGTTGTTCAGATTGTAGGTGAGGAAAAAACACATTATTTTTTTTATATATTCTGTTGTCAAAAATCATTACTTTACTTACTTCCGTTTTATACATGATTTGCATTCCTAAAACGATGTTTTTAACTTCTTTTTCTGATTTATGATTATATGGGTAAAGTTTCATTAAGAAGAGCTGTCACTGAAACCCATTTTACCATCACTTCAATTGCAACAATTTACACTGATATCTAGAATTTCTCAAGAGTATGATTTTGTGTTTTCTTTGTCAATTGGACACTGAACATTTTGGAAGGGAGGTATTTTTACCACAAAGCTGTGATCAAATTTTTCTCAGATAAGCATTTCTTACATATTTCCATATACAAACACTTTTTTGATCTTATTAAATATTACATAATTTACTCACATTGATAGATTTCTATTGTTTTATTTTAATTTTTTTAATGTTTATTTATTTTTGAATGCGAGAGAGAGAGAGAGAGAGAGCGAGCATGAGTGGGGGAGGAGCAGACAAGAGAGGAAGACAGAATCCGAAGCAGGCTCCAGGCCTGAGCTGTCAGCACAGAGCCCAATGCGGGGCTCGAACTCCCACGAGATCATGGGAGATCATGTCCTGAACCAATTGTTGGTGGCTTAACCGACTGAGCCACCCAGGGGCCCCTATAGATTTTTTAAATATTCTATAATGTTTATTTTTGAGAGAGAGACAGAACACGAGCCATGAAGGGGCAGAGAGAGGGAGGCACCGAATCTGAAACAGGCTCCAAGCTCAGAGCTGTCAGCACAGAGCACTACGCGGGGCTCGAACTCACAGACTGCGAGATCATGACCTGAACAGAAGTCAGATGCTTAACTGACTGAGCCACCCAGGTGATCCACCTCTCATTGATAGATTAAATGAGTTTGGTATCATGGACACCCATGTAATTCTCTCTTTCACATATGGCTAGTTTTCACTACATTTTTATGACTGGAAGTGATTGTGCTTTTGAGGAAATTGAAATTATATTGTGAAAAAAAAAAAAACAAAACAACATTCTAATCAAAAGACTTGAGCATTAATACATGTTCTACTATGTCACCACCATAAGATACTGGACAAGTTACTGACCCACCTGAATAAATTTTTCATGTTCTAAAAGAAGTATAAAATTACCAAGAATTATATTTATGAATTATTTTCTAGAAAATGACTCTGATGCATATTTATATTAAAAAGTATATACAATCATATATAACCTATGATGACAATTATATTCAGATATACATGATGTATAGATAGAAATGACATTAATATTATGTTATAAATCACCAGTGGTGGTGACATTAAAATGGATATATTTCAATGCATATATTTCATTTTTATCATATGAAAAATATTCCATTAAAATTGAAAACAAATAGGACAATAGTCATAGTTAATAAGTCAAGATGAAAAGATGCATTCATATACACTTCTATCAGATTTCAATATTGATACAAATATATGCATTACCAGAAGCAAATAAATATTCAATTCAACAGCAGAGAAGCTGAATAAAATAAGTTACATACTGTGCCTTACCACAAAAGGTAACCAATTTAAATTGGCAAAAACAAAAACAAAATTAAAGTATACGAAAGTTAGTAATGCATAGTGCTTTCATTTTATTCTATATTTTTGCATATACATTACAATTTTATACATATGTGAACACAACACAGACACATAGCTGAAGATTATGTTCTTTTGCTTCATTTATAGACAGAGGTGTCGCTTTTAAGTATTCAAATTAACTACAGCAGCAGCTAGGTGGCTCAGTCTGTTGAGCATCTGGCTCTTGATTTAGGCTTAGATCATGATCTTATAGTTAGTGAGGTGGAGCACTGCATTGGGCTCAACGCTGGGCATAGAGCTTGCTTGGGATTCTCTCCCTCTCTCCCTCTGCCCCTCCCCTACTTGTGTGGGTACTCTGTCTCTCTCTCAAAAATACATAAGTAAACATTAAAAAAATAAATTAATTACAAAGGATCTACCAATAAATCACTTTGTTATCCCAGGGAACTGAATAGAGGAGCAACTATGGGGGAGAAGGAGGAGAGGAGGTGGCAAACGGTCAGGTATGATGTTGATAAAGACTGTGAAACAGAACGTACTCTAGATGGTATTAAAAGATGACATCTTCTTTCTCACAAGCATGCCTGTGAAAATTGTACAGTCATGAGTAATTTGTTCATACATTATTACATTGTTCAGCAAAAAAAAATTATATTTTTAGTATGTTTTCTTAAATTAAGTATTTTTGTTAGCATTTGATACCTACCAAAATTATATCACTATTACTCTCTTTTGGCAGATATAAGTATATCCTCAAAGAAACTTCAAAATTAAAAAGAACAAGTTAAATGTTAAATATCATTTCATTTTAATGGAACAACTATGAGAGAGATGCTATAAAGCTCTAGGCCCTTTAAAACAAGTATCCTAGGGGCGCCTGGGTGGCTCAGTCAGTTAGGCGTCTGACTTCGGCTCAGGTCATGATCTCACAGTCCGTGGGTTCGAGGTCCGCATCGGGCTCTGTGCTGACAGCTCAGAGCCTAGAGCCTGCTTCGGATTCTGTGTCTCCCTCTCTCTCTGACCCTCCCCCGTTCATGCTCTATCTCTGTCTCAAAAATAAATAAAACATTAAAAAAAGGTTTTTTTAATAAAAAATAAATAAATAAAACAAGTATCCTAGGATATTTTTTCATTATTTGAACACATTGACTTGAAGTAACATATAGGTATATAGAAAATGGTTATTGCTTTTAGAGACAAGCAAATAATAATAATGATTAATAATAATAATTTGTGTTTACTCAAATACTTTAGTAATAATTCTTAACTAAGCTAAATTGTCATTTTATATGTACATTTAATTTCTTCTATTAAAATGACTGATTCAATCCATAAGAGATTTTATCATAACTTTATTGATAAACATATGAAATGTCTACATTTAAAGACTTCACTTTTTATTATTATATTTAAATGTACTTGTCTGGATATTGTGAAGGCATACACTTGTCCCCAGTTCACATCTGTCATTTATCAAATGAAACAAAAAAAAAGATTGTACTCATGAAATGGTGGTTGAATCAATTTTGAATTAATTATGGAGCCACTGTGAAATGTATAGATAGAACAGGGGCGCTTGCGTGGCTCAGTTGGTTAAGCCTCTAACTTCAGCTCAGGTCATGATCTCATGGTCCATGAGTTCCAGCCCTGCATCAGCCTCTGTGCTGACAGCTCAGAGCCTGGATCCTGATTCTGTGTCTCCACCTCTCTCTCTGCCCCTTCCCTGCCTGCACTCTGCCTCTCTGTCTCCCTGTGTCTCTCTCAAAAATAAATAAATTAAAAAAAATTAAAAGCTTATTGGGATGAGCACTGGGTGTTGTATGGAAACCAATTTGGCAATAAATTATATTAAAAATTAAAAATTAAAAAAAATTTAAAAAGAAATGTATAAATAGAACAAAAAATTCTATATTTTTAAAAGAATTTTTCTATTCACTCTCAAGTCTAAAATAGCATCCATTAGGCATTAATTTTTAAACACTTTATCTGCCTATTTGTGTAGCCTGTGAATTACATTTTCTTTATATACTCAAAAAATTAAAGTCTGGTGCCATAGGATCTAAAATTCACCTCACAGTAGCTTTGAAACAGTTACTGTGACACCCAATACAATTACTTATTATTTACAATTTTAAGATAGCTGAAGTTAGAATCATATTTCAGTTCTGAACTAAGTTACCATATCAAGAATTGCACAACAACTTGACCAAACATTTTTTAAATTTATTTTTAGATGATAACATTCTTAAGTTTGTTAATAATCCTGAAATATTAGATCTTATCTTTTTATAACTGTCAATTGTGAAAAATTTCCCTGGAAGAACTCAATTGTTTAAACAAATTTGAACAAAGCCAGGTAAACCTCAGGTTTAATTTGCATACATTTATCTGAGTCCTTCAAATTCTATAGTCATTACACAGTGATAGACTAAATATGAATGTAACTAATTGGTAAAAATCTCTTAATTAACAGAAGTTTTAGTTCAAACAGATGCAAATACAAAGGTCAGTGTGTCCAGCTGGGTGAAAGATTTTAATCCATGATATTGGCAAGAATAAACTGCAAGAGAATGAAAGGCCTATAGATAAATGTGCGGAAGGAGAAGAAAGTGTCTGAAAGAATGATTTACAAGTGTGCTTGGAGTGCACTGAAAACTTATTTCCATGACAATGTTAGAATGCAAATGGCATTGCTTTAAAAAAGTGACAGTAAAATCTTAGGAAGACTAAAACAGATTTGTTGGGGTCAAGCTCTGCCCTTGTTAACAGGATCCAGATATTTACAGTAAGAAAATTCCTTAAATTAAACTAACAAAAGCTTTTGTACTTAGGCATGTTTGAAATGCATTAATGGATATTCAAACTCTGATCCTTAAGAGGAACAAACTGCATACATTGTGCACATGTACACAAACATAAAACCCATGGAATAAACACATATCACACATAAACGCAGATATCACCAACTCACCTCACTGGTAACCTTCATGGTATTTAAAGAGGAAGAGATCTTTTTTTTTTTTTTTTCAACGTTTATTTATTTTTGGGACAGAGAGAGACAGAGCATGAACGGGCAAGGGGCAGAGAGAGAGGGAGACACAGAATCGGAAACAGGCTCCAGGCTCTGAGCCATCAGCCCAGAGCCCGACGCGGGGCTCGAACTCACGGACCGCGAGATCGTGACCTGGCTGAAGTCGAACGCTTAACCGACTGCGCCACCCAGGCGCCCCGAGGAAGAGATCTTTATTTTTATGTGGAGATAATAGAATCAAATAGAATGTACTCTTAGAACCTGATATTGACTTTTGTAGATTCTGATGATAAGATATCTTTATTGCTTCTCTAAACTTTACCAACCTAAACTTTGACTTTGGAGAAGAGTATATGTTACTCATTTGGAGGTTTACATTTTAGAAGCTTTTAAAGTAAAACTTATTTTTTGATTTCATAGAATAGATGGATGAAGGGGATTAATAGTACTTAAAGAACAGTAACCGTACAGTCTTAGCTACATGTAAACCTGATTTACATGACAAGATCCTGGCCTTCACACCAATGCAAAAATAGGATGAGCCTTTGTCAAGGCTTTGGGGAGGGTGACTGTATTTGCAGATGGAAGTAATACGCTTTTTTGTGGCCAGAGAGTAAACTGTGGTAGATTAAAGACGGCCACCAGTGTTTGCTACTCTTTTCACCAAGCGCTGGAATCAAATTCTACTCATCTTGACTTGGGCTGGCCTGAGTGACTTATGTGACCAATAGGATGGTGTAGAGTGATATATGGGACTTCTGAGGCTAAGTTATAAGAAGATTTGTAGCTTTCACTTAAAACTTTGGAACGCTCTTCCTTAGAACCGCTATCATTCCACTGGAGGAAGCCCACGCCCAAGCAACTCAGTAGAAAGCTCCAGGAGGAAAGAAAAATGAGTCATCTAGCTGATCGTCTAAGCTGAGCCACTGGTCAAGAAGCAGCATCAATGTGCCATGTGGGAGCCATACTGACAGTAGCTCTTGTAGCCCCACTTGAGCCACCTTGGCTGTCACTATGTGAAATAGAAAAGAGATGCCACCTGAGCATTTCCCAGGTTGCAGATTTGTGGACAGAGTAAATAATTAATGTTGTCTTAAGTTATAACTTTGCCCAAAACAGATAATCAGAAGAGTCATGTATCACACTGCATACACATCTAAATATGCACATCTAAATATCCTCATATTCTCTAGCTCCATTATCTTAAGCATTCACTAAATATCCTGCTAATCCTGTCGCCAAACCCTTTCCAGGTCTACTGGCACATTTGCAGATATGTTCATATTCCTACTGAGGGACCAAGAAATTCTGAGAACCCCTCAGGCCCATTATTTACAATCTCAGCTCAGTCACTGCTGTTGTGAGGCATGTGGATCTTTCTAGGACACTGGCAATCTTCCTAGAGGCTATCTTTGGAAGCTAGGCAATAATTTCTGTATTCTGGGATTCCAAAATATAAGTGGATGGTTCTTTTTCTTTTTTTTTTTCCCCCCTTCTCCTCCTTGACTCTAGCACTAAAAATTCCATGCCCACATTTAAGTTCATGTTAAATTTCATCCAATTCTCATTGACTGGAGGAAATTTAATCCTCTTTTCAGATGGTATTTCTTTCTTTACAAAATTCTGCATTATCCTTTTTTCTATATCCTAAATTTCTGTAATTTTTTTCTCAAAATTCTTAGCTTATATGATTAAAATAATTATTTGATAAAATTAGATCTTGGAGTTGAAAGCTCTTTTTAGGTAGAGTTTTTCCTTTATGTATTGTAATGTTCTATTTTAGAACTTAGTATTAAAAAATAGATTCTTTATTTTCAACTATATCATTGTCTACACAGTATTTATAGAGATTCTTAGCTGCTGAATCAAGAGTGGGGACAGTATCATGAGCAAAAAGAGCCAAAGGTAAATAAACCTTGGTTTTTCACTCAAAATATGTTATTATTATTATTATTATTTTATTAACAGTGCCTACCTTCACAAACAAGCTTATAATAAAAAGGCTTCATTGTTTTAGCCAAGAAACAATATCTCATTTCAATGCTATCAGCCTAATAATAATCAAGTCCCCAGGAATACTTAGCTCCTCAAAATGTTTTATCTATTTAATTCTCACTCTTTTCCCCGAATGTCACCAGCTTTTTTGTACAAGTGCAATTACAGGAAATTGCTCTAGCAGAAAGATTTTGGCAACCACAGTAAACTGATCAATAGTCCATCAGGCTCATGGTGGTGTAAAACTTCAAGGGAATGAGTGAACATATTTGCTATAAATGCTTTCTCACTGGAAATGTTGGCAATTACACAAAATATTTAAACTTCAGTTGTCAAATGAGCAGCAATGGGGGAAAGTTATAAGTAAGGCTAACAGCTTTGATCCCCCAAATCTAAGTATAACAATATTCACAATGATGTTTGGTGAGAACAAACATTCCTATAGTCTATATATTCCATATACTCCCTCCCTGTAATAATTTTGGTGAAAGGTTCTTGGCCTTAAGAAATAGGAACACTGAACCCTACATGTTCTTCCATAATTTGGGAGGTATTTGACAAATGCCTCTGGAGTTCTTTCAGAGATCATGATTAACTAAGACAAGTAAAATGAAGACCACCTGGAAGATGAGAGCTTATCTCTAGAGAAGTTTTATTTATTTTTAAATTGTTTTCTGATGTTTATTTATTTTTGAGAAAGACAGAATGTAAGCAGAGAAGGGCAGATAGAGAGGGAGACATAGAACCTGTCAGCACAGAGCCTGATGCAGGGCTTGATCTCACGAACCATAAGATCATGACCTGAGCCAAAATTAGACACTTAACCAACTGAGCCACCCAGGTGGCCCTCTATAAACATTTTAAAGATTTCCTTTGGTTTCCTTCTTTAACTCTCTCCTGACTTACACTAATTCTTATGTATTTTATATGCCCTTCAAAATGTCTAATCTCTGGGGTACCTGGGTGGTTCAGTCGTTTAAGTGACCAACTCTTGATTTCGGTTCAGTTCATCTCACCATCCTGGGACTGAGCTCTGCTTCAGACATAGGGCTCTGCCCTGGGTGAGCCCTGCTTAAGTTGCTCTCTCTTTCTCTCCCTCTGCCCCTCTCTCTCTCTCTCTCTCTCTCTCTCTGTCTGTCTCTCTCAGGGGAGAGAGAGAGAGAGAGAAAGAAAGAAAGAAGAAAGAAAAGAAAAATATCTAATCTCTTGTACTGATACTGATATAACTAAGCATGATTAATTTCAAAATCTGACATTGCAATGTAAATTATCAATTGGCTGTTATCCCAAGATAAGTTTGGTATGTTCCAAGATAGAACACTGAGACCCAATGGGGAAGAATAAATAGGGTACAAAATGACATTAGTAGAGTCTAAATCATGTAGGGTTTGAAAGGTCACTATAAGTAGTTTAGATTTTAACCTAAATATAGTCATTGAGGGATTTTTAAGAATTCTCTTTATTAAAAGACAATATAATAAATGAGAATCTATTGCAATAAACATGAGTTTATTATGATATTTTGTGTTAAAATAGCAGAATAAAAGTCATTATCCCCAAATCTACAGAACATGTATATATGGATATAGATTTTCTAAATAATTTAGAGGAGAAAGAATTCCAGTCAAAATGCCAACAATATCAGATTTGTTATGAAATAGAAACACAAGATCTAGCATTTGCAAAGATATAGAACATACAACATTTATGGCATCATTCATCATGAATAGATTTGTACTCAAAAACAATGAAAAAAAAAGTAAAGCAAAAAGTCAGGACCTCATCATGAACAGAGTAATTATTAACAATAGGATTATTATCCTATGTTGGAAGCAAAGAACTTTCAATAATTTTCTCAAGCAATTGGATGTATTACAGTCAACAGCTTTACAATGTTATCCTAGGTGTCTTAGTCTTGGGGGTACTTGGAGCTTTGTTTCTTTTGTTGCTCACCTGATGAAAGAAATAATCCTATTTATGTCATTCAAGAAAAAATTTCTAAGTCAGTTTACCAGAAAATACTTCTGTGATGAAATTTGGATCATTTAAATTGTTGAATTTTTTTTTTTTTATGTTCATTTATTTTAGAGAGAAACAGCATGCAGGCAGGGGAGGTACAGAGAAAAAGAGACACACACACACAGAATCCAACGCAGGCTCCAGGCTCTGAGCCATCAGCACAGAGCCCGAGGTGGGGCTTGAACCTATGAACCACGATATCATGATCTGAGTCGAAGTCAGATGGTTAACCGACTGAGCCACCCAGGCGCCCAAAACTGTTGACTATTTTTACATACCAAAAAAAAAATATGATTTTATTATTTCATAGCAGTAAAACAGATGTTAGGAAACTCATTCTCCTGCCGTCATCCTTCTGTGCTTAAACACTTTTCCAGAAATGAAATTGATGGTCTGATCCACTTTCCCAAAAATTGTGGATTTAAAGATTGGACGATAAAGAAAATTATCTAATTTCAACCTTTATGATTTAACATTTTCCAGTTCACTTTTCTCAATTATTATGGAGTATGAATGGAAAACGACTAGAGGAGATTATTAAAGCACGATGCAAAAGGATATTAAAAAATAGCAATTTCGGTTTCAGCTCAGAGACAGAAAACAGGAAAGACGTCCCTCCCCAACTCCCTTACAAGACTGCACATTACAGATTTCTTGTGAGCCCATAAGAAAACTGAGAAACGAGGGCCAGCTGCCATACTAAAATCAAGACCTGAACCTGAGACTTCAGTGAAACACCAAAATTGAGCATTTGCTTACTTGGGTGAAAGTGCCAAAGGCCATAAAGCCTGGGGAATGTTCTAGAAAACTGGATAGGAAGGATTGACAAATTGCTGAAGACAGAGTTTGGACAAGCAGGAGAGTGAAGGGCCAGCATGGGACACAGGTGTAATGAAGTCCTCACCTATTTATTGTACTTTCCTCCAGAAGCCCATCAAGCTCTCAGAAAAATCCTGAAGAGTCAGGAGAAAGCTCACCCCTCCCTCCCCTGACTGCCGACAACCCCCCAGAGTAGTAGAAGCTGGTGAACGGGAAGAACAGTCATCTCTAACGCCACACAGATGCATTTACCCTATGTCCTTAGGCTATTAAATTAAAAAGGCAATACATTTAAATGAAAAGAATTATACATTTTCATAATAAAATGAAATTAGACCCTAATAATTGAAAGATTTCTGGAAAATCTGCAAATATTTAGAAATTTAATATCCACTTAGAAGCAACTATGGGACAAAGAGGAACTCACAGATAAATTTTAAGAAAAACAAAATTTTGAGCTAAATTAAAAGAAAACAATTATTAAAATGTGTAGGATTTCACCAAGGCAGTGATTAAAGGTAATTATTTTTCACTAATGCACATAATAAAAAAGGAAGAAAGACTTGAAATGAATAACCTGAGCTCCATCTTAGGAGACTGCAGGAAAAAAAAAATACATATTAAACCGAAAGGCAGCTAAAGGATTACAAAAATAAAAATTAGAGCAGAAAAGAGTAGAATTTAAAATAGGAAAGTAGTAGAGAGAACTAGAGAAGCAAAAGCTGGTTCTTTGAAAATGTAAATAAAATTGATTAAAAACATGAACCACAGGGGCACCTGGGTGGCTCAGTAGGTTGAGCGTCTGACTGTTGACTTCAGCGCAGGTCATGATTGCAGGGTTCCTGAGATCGAGCCCCATGTCTGGCTCCACCCTGAAAGTGCAGAGACTACTTGGGATTCTCTCTCTCCCTCTCTCTGCCCCTTCCCCCCCTCCACAGGTGTGTTCTCTCTGTCCCTCTCAAAAATAAATAAATAAACCTAAAAAAAAGAAAGAAAGAAAGAAAAAGAAAGAAAACATGAATCACAGCACACGTGTAAGAACCCACATAAACATTACTCAAAATTGATCACATACATAAATGCAAAGTGTAGAATTATAACATTGCTTAAAGAAAATACACAATATTTATGCAAACTTAGGTTGAAAATATTAAAAGGCTGGTCTTTATCAAAATTAAATACTTTGCTCTGTGAAACTAACCTATATAGAATAAAAAGACAAGCTATAATCTTAGGAAAAAATGACTGCACACCACATATATAATAAGGAACTTATATCCAGAATATATAAAGAACCATTAAAATAGTAATTTAAAAATTTTTTTCAATTTAAAAATGACCAAAAGTATATTGATGACAAGTAAAAAGCTGAGAGAAGCCTTTACATCCTTATTCCTAAGAAAACGCAAATTACAGTGAGAATAAGATAACACTACACACTTATTTGAATGGTTAATATGCAAAAGCAAAAACAAAACAAAAAAGCCTACTGATAGGCAAGGATGTGGTGCAACAGGAACAATATGTATCAATTTTAGATGCATTTTTATAATGAAGGGACCAGAAATGAAAAGTTACATATTGCGTGATTTCCATTCACATGACATTCTATAAAGGGCAAAACCATAGGTTTAGAAAACATATAAGTGATAAAGATTGGGGGCGGAGGTCTTTTCTGCAAAGGGGACACAGGGGAATTTTAAGATGATAGAACTATTTTATATTGCATTGGGGTAGTGGATACACAACTATGCATTCATCAAAACACACAGAACTGTTCATCACAAAGGGGAAATTTTAATATAGGCAAATTTTTAAAAAATCAGGAAACAAACTATCAAAACAAATAAAAGAATCATGAACCAGGATGTCAAAGGATCCCAAGATGGAATGCAGACTATGACAGATGAATGGGACTGTAATAAAAAATCTGACCTAAGAGCACCAAACAGGGTATGGAAGGAAAAAGCAGACATGGTAAGTTTGGAAAATGGTGTTTTGGCTACAAATTGTGAGTTCAAGGTAAAATGAATATATAAACACTGTAATCAGTAAGTTGGTTTTTCACGAAGGTATGAGTTAACAATTCCGAAACTACTTTTCATACATACTGGGGTTGAACAAATAAGTGAATGGAGGGTGGATGGTGAGATACAGGTTTTTCACTGCCAGAAAAGATACAGATAAGCAGGAGAACCAGCCTATAATAAATCCTGTGGTGCTGGATTACAGTTGGAGACATCAGTATGGACTTATGTTTATGTGTGTGTGTGTGTGTGTGTGTGTGTGTGTGTAAGCATATGTATGTGTTAGCTGGGTAGATGTAGAAACAATTATTATAAATATGGGTATAAGTGGGCTTATATTATTATACATACATATACTATTTGGTTCTTTCTGCCTTCAACCCCTAGAAGCAATGAACCCCAGTAATACATAACACTCCCAACATTTAAATCTTATTTCTAAATACCAATATCCAATAAAATAAACCAATAAAATACCAATTTCCAATAAAAGGAAGCTGAGTTTCTTTAGAGCACTGATTGATTCTAGACTGGTAAAAGGAAAACACAAGATGAGCTTGGCACTCTTGTAGCCCAAAAAAGTAAAGAAGTACTCAAAAATAAAAGAATAGGTATACGTCAATGGGACACCAGAATCTACCTAGCAAGTTCCCATGTCCAAATCTGGAACAATATTAGCAACAAAATGAATCACATAGTTCCAGATTATAACCCAAAGCACAAAATAAAAACACATGGGTCTCTCCTGATATAAATGAATAATTGAAAAGTAAATTAATGTGGAAAAGAGACAAATCTTTAAAAAAGTATCTTAAATAACATGTACACATACTCCTGTTTCAGGAGGTGGAAGTTAGTTTCCCCATCTATCATGTGAAATGGATTTCAATTTAGAGTACAGAAAGGGAAAATTAATACCTTCCGATGGAGAAGACTGGACACCTCTGTCCTAACCAAGTGACCACCTAACCAAGTGACCAGTGATGCTATTATGTGGCCATCTTGTTGCCCTCATGTGATATGATGGGATGGGACAGGATAGGAAGGGCACATCACTTCTGTGGTATTCCTTCTAAACAGCCATAACCTCAGTCTGATTATCAGTTAGAAACTTTAGACACCCAAGCTGAGTTAAAATGAGTGATGTATTTTAAAAGACTCGCCAACACTCACAACTGTCAAAGTAATCAAACATAAGGAAAGTCGCAGAAACCACAACAGGCTAAGTAGACGGGATCATTAGATACAAGGTGGTATTCCGGATCAGATCCTGGAATAGATAACGTACCTTCATGGAGAAACTGGTGAAATCCAAAAAAGCTGGAGGTTAGTGAATTGTAATGTGACAATTTTGATTTCTTAGATTTGACAAAGATATTATGATAATACAAGATGATAACATTAGAGGAAACTGAAATTGTTTCTGAATTTTCTGTAGAAAATTCTGAAATTTCTACACCGTCTTGGCAAATTTTCTGTATATCTAAAATTATTTCAAAAATTAAAGAAAAAAACTAAGAGTCTATATTTCCATACTATACATGTTAAAACATGGGGGAATGATGCATATTTTCTATTGATATTGCCATTACAAAATTGAACAGTAAAATGACGATATTCAAACACTAAGTGCCTGAGAAAAAACCTAAGATTTGTCTCTTTTTATAAAAGACAGATGCAGGGTTTTCACTTACAAACTGGAAGATTTAAAAAAAAGCATTGATCTATTTATCTTTTCTTCAATTTTGAACTTAAAAAAATACTGTTGCCAAAAATTAAACATATTTTCATTATTGCACATAATATTGTGATATTGTGATTTCTAATAATAAATATATTTTTGATCTTTGTCTCCATTTCCGGCATAGAATATCTAAAGCCCTTGAAATCACCTAAGTGAGGAGAATGCTAAGGATGTCTTTTTGTTATGTTAATGAGGTGACTTTTGGACCCTGCACGCGGAAGGAGGAGGCTAGTTGCCAGGGAAACCTATTGGCTGATGGGAGGGTTGAAACTTTCAGTCTCACCTGCTGACCTCAGGGGAGGGGAAAGGGCTGGAAATTGAATCAGTTTCCAATGGCTAATGGTTTAATCGGCCATGACTTTGTAATGAAGCTTCCATAAAACCCCAAAAGGACAGAGTTTATAAAGCTTCTGGGTTGGTGAACAAATGGAGACGGTATGTGTCTCCATGTGTTGGGAAGGGTGGTGTGTCTGGAGGAAACACAGGCCCCAGGCTCCTTCTTGGTACCTTGCCCTAGGCATCTCTTCTATCTGGCTGTTCCTGGGTTATAGACTTTCATAATATACTGGTGATCTAGTATGTAAATATTTCCCTGAGTCCTATGAGCTGCTCTAGCAAATTAAACAAACCCCAGGTGGGGGTCACTGAAACCTGCAATCTATAACTGGTCTATCAGAAGCCTGGACTTTCACTTGGTGTCTGAGGTGTCCCATGGACAGCAGTTGGGGGTGAGGGGTGGGGATGGGGGGGTCTTATAGACTGAGCCCTCAAACCGTGGAATCTGATGCTATCTACTGATAAATAGTGTCAGAATCAAGCTGAATTGTAGGTCACCCATCTTGTAGAGCAGAGAATTGCTTTGTGCTGTAGGAAAACCATCCCGCTGCCTAACACATGTTGAAATTGGGTTCAGAGCCCCTATAGGATGGGATATATTTTAGTAAAAAATAGTTATTATAATTTTTGTATCTACCCATTGAAATTGTTTCCTGCCTATTGTAACTTTTTGAATTGTCAATACTGGAAATGCCAGGCTTGCTGGAAATTATACTGGCGATTTTTTTTTTTTTTTTTTGCTTTACTTTTTAAGAGGTGGAAAAGCAGAGAAGATGTAAGGATTCTAGGACACAGATACTGCAAATACTGCAATACTACATAGGTCACTGGGTTTTGTTTATTAAGCTGGCCAAGAAATCAGTAGTGTTAGCAGCCCAGACCTTTAGAGCAACCAGACTAGGGAGCAATTTAACAGACTTGATATTGGGCACTGAGACTCCCAATCTTGGTAAATGTCTTTCTGTGTGTGTGTGTGTGTGTGTGTGTGTGTGTGTGTGTGTGTGTATGTATATATCCATCCCAATCTTTGCTTGGGATAGCAAAGCTATGTAGAAATTACTTTTGTGCTGAGGGGAAAATGATTTTTTTCCAACATAGTAAAATGGCCATAATTAAAAAAAAAAAACAGATAATTCTTAATCTGGAAACAAGTGAGAGAACTAGGGTTTAAGTGTAACTTCTTATAGGTCTGGTTACATTGCATCTCAGGAATCTGAGTTTTGCTTTGTGTTTTTCTTTGTTTTCTGTCATTCCAAGTACCCACATTAACCACCAAAGCTCTTATTTATAAGCATCTCATCCACAGTAGTGGGTAACAGACTGTGGAAACCAAAGACAAAGTCAAAGCTGAAATTGCCATAGAAAACTACACTCCATAATCATTTACTTTTCAGAGGCTTAGCCAAGCAGTCTTGTACCACAATCAGCCATAAAAATGTTCAAGATTGATGGCCTTAATTATGAAAGCAGTACAAAAGTCCTTGGAGTAGTGAAGTAGGCAGAGGGTTTTATCAAGGAAAGCAAAAAGATATCTTTGAATCAAATTCATTCATCTCATCATTTAAGAAAGTTCCTAAGACCAGCACCTTTAGAAGCAAATATCACAAAAGGACACATTTATAATTTTTTACACATCCAATAAATACTATAAAGTATGTATATGTTATGAGCTAGTGGTGATTTTTTGTTATATAAAATGTGTTTATGGCAATATACCAAGATGCCTAATATCAAATTGTGGTAGTGTTTGAATTCAAACAGGTCAAATTGAGGCCATTTAAGTCAACGTTATCCATGGGGTGTCTGGCCGCCCAGCCACTAGAGCATGTGACTCTTGATCTCTGGGTCATGCGATCAAACCCCATGTTGGGTGTACCGATTGCATTATCGAAAAAAAACCAAAAAACAAAAAACAAAAAAAGCGATGTTATCCAAAGCATTTTGTATATACCTATGTGAGGTTGCAAAGACCATGGAGTACAGAAATTAGATATTATAAATTTTAACATATATATTATATTTTTCTTCGTAGATGACATTATAGAGAGATTATGTATGTATATGTGAAATTTACAAAGAAGCATTTTGCTTCCGTAATATATGATACACAGATTCCTTGTCATACCATCACTTGGTCCTTCTGTTTCAGTGCCCAGCAACAACTCAGGCATCTGAGATGTCCTAATGGAAATGGCTTGGGCAGAGAGGGTGGGTATGGCCTTAGGGACTGTTCCAAATTAGGTGTTTTGAGATGTGTTTTAATTAATTACATCTAGTTAAGCAGAAAATCATCTAGTTTTAATTGAGTTAACCATAACAAACAGTATGAGTAACTTAAAAAACAAGTCTTACTAGGAAACTGTGGATTGGAAACCATTACAAGGTATAAATGAGAGAGTGTCAGCTGACATGCTTCTGTTTCCACTATGAATCTATGTTTTAAAAATATTTGTTTGCAGAATATTAAATATTTTAAAGAATATCACAGACAATTGTATAACTTTACCCCTCAGGTTCCTCTACGAATTTCCAAAAAAAATACAAAACAACAACTCAGATTACTTTTATGTGGACAGAATGCTATCATCACATTTAACAATATTAAAAATAATTCACTGACATCATGTAATCTCTTGTTAATGATCAAAATTCCTTGATTTTCTCAAAATTGTATTTTTATGTTTGATTATTCAAGCCTATTTCTAAAACAAATCCACACGTGTTTTAAGCCAGTTTTAATATAGAGCTTGGATGTTGTAAGCTTCTTGGCCTGTGATTTAATATTTTTTATCACCTTTAAAAAACTCTTGGCAAATACACTTCAAATATAGCATCTTTGCCACTCTCTCTACCTTCTCCGTCTTGAACCCCAATTACAAATATATGCAACATTCTCCATGTTCAATTTTTTTCTCTTTTGTGATTTTCCCTTTTATCTCGCTGTTTTTTAAAAGATAAATTGAAATATATAATATTTTTTTTAGTTTATTTCAGCAAAAATTGATTCAAACTGGGCAAGTCCAAACTGGTAGTGATTAGGGAATTCTCCATCAACAAGAGCTCAGGAGAGACTTTCATAAAGAAAATGTGGAAGAGGAAGGAAATTATTATTTTTTTTTTAAACATTTTTTTTTCAACGTTTATTTATTTTTTTGGGAACAGAGAGAGACAGAGCATGAACGGGGGAGGGGCAGAGAGAGAGGGAGACACAGAATCGGAAACAGGCTCCAAGCTCTGAGCCATCAGCCCAGAGCCTGACGTGGGGCTCGAACTCACTGACCGCGAGATCGTGACCTGGCTGAAGTCGGACGCTCAACCGACTGCGCCACCCAGGCAACCCGAGGAAGGAAATTATTAGTTGGCTATAGCTTAAGCCTATTTGGCTCTTTGTGATTAGTTGTTCTTAGGTGTCAGTTTCATAAACTTAGATATTTACAGGCTTAGATTTGGTTTCCTTACATAAGTCACCATGGTGTTAGAGCCAGCACAGTCTCCCAGCCTCCTTGTTTAATTAAACACTGTTCTTCAACCTAGATTTCCTGTTGTTCTGCCCATTAATCCTTTGTTCTGTTCTCCCTAAGCTATGAAACTGTACTTAATTCTTAATTTTGCTTTCAAAATTTATATTGTACTCATTTATATACATGTCAGACACCTTTGAGAAAATTTTAATCATATTTGTTTTAAAGTCCCTGTTTAATAACTGAAATGTATTAGTCACTCAATGTCTAGACCTATTTTCTATTACTCTATCTTCATTTTCAGGGATTAGGCTTTTTTTTGTCCATGTTTTATCCAATGACTGACATTGTGTTTGAAAGTCTGTCAAAGTCCAGGCTAATGGTATCTTCTCCCCAAGGGCAGAGCAGTAAGCGTTTTTCTGCTGGGAAGGTGGAAAGCAAACAGATTATGTTCATCCTGTTCCAGGTTAATTTAGGCATTGGTAAGGCTGGTTTATATCTGATATCTCTTTAATTTTAATTTCAGATTTCTCTTTAAAGTTAAAGGTATAGTACACTACCCTATACCTGGAGTGTAACGCATGTGTAATCTTTTTAACTCTTTTTTTTTAACATTTATTTATTTTTGAGGGGGGGGGGGCGCACAAGCACAAGCAGGGGAGGAGCAGAGAGAGAGGGTGACACAGAATCCGAAGCAGGCTCCAGGCTCTGAGATAGCACAAAGCCCCATGCAGGGCTCAAACCCAGGAACCAGGAGATCATGACCTGAGCCAAATTCAGCTGCTGAACCCACTGAGTCCCACAGGCACCCAGACCCTTGTGTTAATCTTAACCCAAACTCTGACTTCTCTCTTCTCAGCATTGCATGGCTGAAGAAAGCTCTCCTTTGCTTTCTAGGTAACTAGCTATTATGGTTTTTGTTTTTGTTTGTTTGTTTTTGTTTTTTTTTTTTTTTTTTTTTTGGTTTCTTACAATTATGCCCTGTGCATGCTTATCTTAAAAGTCTGCAAAAATTTTTTTGAAGTGATAATCCACACAGATGTTTGGGTTTCCTTTCAGCCTCTTCACTGACTGCCTGGACCTGCCCCTCACAACTCAGCAGTTTGGGCAGCTGTGACCTTTGACCTGTCTATTCAGCCCAAGGAGGCTGCCGTTTTCTTTAGGTTTCTGTTTGCCTGTGCCCCAGGGGCAAGTACCTTCAGGGAGAAAGACTGAGAGTGTATCTTGCTCACAAGACTTCTCTATTTCAGAGGAAAAGTGGCTTTTCAATTTCTGCCTGTATCTGTTGTGTTCCAATGTTTTCAAACAGCTTCTCTATGTATCTTGTACTTTTTTCAAGTCTTTTCAGAAAGAGGATTTTTCAATGTGAGTATTCCCTCACAGGTAGAACCAAAATTTCCCATTTGGTGTATCATATTATTTCTACATTATCAGAACACATAACAATTGTGTAGTGGATTTTCATCGTATTATTATTTGTTCCTTTTATTCTTTATTCTGTGAATAGATGCATCAGTGCATAAGCTAATGAAGTTCATGCAATCATTGCAAGGTTGTCTGGTATTCCCTTTCTAGCAAATACCCTAAAGAGGTTCATGAGTTAAATATCTCTGAGTACTTCATGTTCCTAAAATTTGGACTATAGCACATAGATTTGAAGATGGTATACGTAGACAGAAACACAATCTTGCATTGCATTTTCTTCATGGAGATTCTTAAAATATTTTCTAGTAAGAAATGTTGGTCTTTTGCTCTGGATCAATAATCTGGTAACAAGCTTAGTTTGTTTTTGTTTAGTACATACCAATATTTTCATTTTTATAATTTTTCCTTGTACTTAAAGGCCAGTAACTTCACTGGACTATGTCTTGATGTTGATTATTCTAGGTCTATTTCCATAGGTGCAAATTATATTTTACACTTTTAATATGTAGTTTCAAGACTTTGTTTTTAATTTTAGCAATGCTTTTCTGATGATTCTAGATGTTTCTTTCTTTTCCATTTATTTGGTATTGATAAAAATATCGGAATACAGGTACCTATTTTATCATCATTAATATCAACTCTCCTACTTTCTTTTAACATTCTCAAAGAAAGAATACCCCCCTTATGATTTCTAACTATCACAGAAATTTCTAACTGGAAACACTTTAAAAATGCAACTGCTGATAAAATAACTTTCTGAAAAGTACTTTGATTCTCTTTTCACCAGTCTTTTTCCCTAATTAAATCGATAACCAGATCAAAGGGTATACTGAAACTAATATAATATAATTTGTACTGTATGATATGACAACATATGACAGTGGTCACTGTAGAGTCATGGTTTTAATAACGAAGGGCAAACATACCCATCAAAGTGTGTCAGTGATTTTCAAAAGATATAGGGACACAGATTGTCATGGCTTTATTGGTTATGGTACCCAAATCACCATCCTACTCAAGGAAGAAATCCATGGAAGAAAAACGATGTTTACAAATTTATTTTCACAAATATTTAATTCCTCTCAAGCATATGCTTAAATGAGATGTATCTTAAAAAACAGTCATTCTCTTCATTAGATTTCATTACATTCTACTTTCTTAAAGATAGACCCAGATATGTAACAACTTCTAAATCTATTTTTTGTAAAATTTTTGGGTCATCAGTTCTGCCAATGCACTAAATTCCTGCAGGGCAGTTGAACAAAATCAGGATATTCATTTCATTATATAATTTGTGATATCAAATATTTATATTTTGCCTGCTGAAGAAAAATTAGCCGTATGTGTTATAAAAGCATGATATCTCGAGAACTACCCCGAAGAAAACTCAGCACATTTTCATTTTCAGTGTGGTGTAGGAAGAATGAAAACATAAATATAGACTAAAGTTTCTCTACTGCTATTCTTGTGCATGTGACCATAACAAACCAAACAACAAAGAAATAAAATTACCAGGAAGAGTTCATCTTTATTTTCATACAACTATATATAATATTATGTGTTACATCCTCCACTCACTGAAATGTTTTCCATTCAAAATGCGGAGTTTTAATTGAAAATGATTAAAACTTTTCTTTCTATAGGATTTGTAAACACAATTTTATAATCATTCTAACAATGCTTTAAAAGAATTATTTGTTTTCTGGCAGTGACAACAACATAATGTTTTCTTAGCACAAAGTAGTTTCCATAATGATCATGTAAGAATGTAGAAAATAACTTGGCTTTGTTGTTATGTATAAACAAAGTTGGCACAATTTACTTCAACATCATTCTGCTATAATTATCTTTCTGGGTATAGAAACTCTTAAATTTAAAGAGGTTTTTTTTTTTTTGGAAAAGAGGATGGGATAAATAAAAAATAGTAAAATTATTCCATTTCAGCATGTATTTGCACATCCACAAAAATTGTAATTCATTCAAATTATCTAAGGGTTTTGAACTATTCAGTCCTGACTCAGGCTTAAGCTCTTAAAAAATGCTTTTAAATATTTGTGATATTTTGGTCAAATTTTAAGGCATTTGATAAAATTTTAAATTATTTTATGCATAAACTTGTGTAGAATTTATAAAGTCATCACATTTTGTTTTTTATCTACTTTTAAAATTTGTATTATGAGACAATTTCAGATTTATAGGAAAGCTGAAAAAATATTACAAAGAATTTCCATGCATTTTTCATCTAAATTTCACAAAAACTACCATGTAATTATATTGTTTATTTATCAATCCATCTACTGATCTCTTATCTATTTGTAGGTTTATATATATGTGTACAAATATATGTATTTACACATATATATTTACGTATATAGCAGATTATACACACGTGTGTATTTTTTCTGAATTTTTTAAAAGTGGCTTGTCTATCTAATGCCCTCTTTCTTCTGATCTCTTTATTATATATTTCTGTAAAATAAGGAAATTCTCTCATGTAAGCACAGTGCAATTATAAATATAAGGAAATTAATATTGATCCAATTATCTCATCTACTGAGTATGTTATAATTTCACCTAATTATTCCCTCTAACTTACTTTATAAAACAAATACTGCTTGTTCAGAAACTGATACAGTATTATAGGTGCATTAGGCTATCATGTTTCTAGTTGCCTCTAAATCAGGTAGTTCATCCATCTTTTTTGTTTATCACTGGGGTATTTTCAAAAGTACAGACCATTTACTTTGTAGAATATCCCTCAGGTTGGATTTATCTGGTACAGATTGTAGATTTGGGGAAGGAATAAACCAGAAATGACATGGTGTTTTTAGCATATCAGAAAATACACATGGCTATTAGTCCCATGTATGAGACGTTAATTTGGATCACTTGATTAAAGTGATGTCTGCCATGATAGAACACTATTGAAACTTTCAAAATTTGCACTGTCCAATTTGAAGATTTACCATAATGTTATACTTAAGACAATGATACTGGTATACGGACAAGTCTATAGAACAATGGAACAGTACAGATATTAGAAATACAAACTCACACTGATGCTCAAGTGTTTTCATCTAAGGTTCCAAACCAATTGATTAGAGAAAAGACAGTCCTTAAAAAATGCTTTGGAGTGTCACCTGGGTGGTTCAGTCGGTTGAGCGACCGACTTTGGCTCAGGTCATGATCTCACGGTTTGTGAGTTCGAGCCCTGCGTCGGGCTCTGTGCTGACGGCTCAGACCCTGGAGCCTGCTTCTGATTCTGTGTTTCCTTCTCTCTCTGTCCCTCCCCCACTCATGCTCTGTCTCTCTCAGTCTCAAAAATAAATAAACATTAATTAAAAAAAAATGCTTTGGATAGCTATATGAAAATTTTAATTAATTAACAAATTTCAAAGGCTAGACACCTCATACCACACCAAAATATAATTCAAATAAATCACACCAAAATATAATTCAAAAAAAATCACATCAAATTATAATTCAAAATAAATCACAGACCTAAACAGATGCATTAAAATTTTGAATTAAAAAATAGGAGGCTACAATATTTCTGTTCTTGATTTAGGCAAAGATTCGTAGATATGACTTCAAGAGTACAATATATACTGGAAAATTTGATAAATTGGACTTTATAAAAATTAAATAATTTGGTCCCTTAAAACACACAAATTCAAAATTGAAAAGTCCTAGATGAGAGAAAATATATGCAAATTATATTAAAGGACTTGCATTCTGAATATATACAGAGCACAAAAACTATATAAATAAGACCAAGAACACATATAAAAATGCACTCAAGAGTTAAAAGACATTTCCAACAAAAAAACTATGAATAGCGGCTGAATAGAGGAAAAGATGATCAGCATTGTGTATCATTAAAAATATGCAAATCTGGGGCACCTGGGTGGTTCAGTCGGTTAAGCGTCCGACTTTGCCCAGGTCATGATCTCACAGTTTGTGAGTTTGAGCCCCATGTCAGGCTCTGTGCTGACAGCTCAGAGCCTGGATCCTGCTTCTGATTCTGTGTCTCCCTCTTTCTCTCTCTCTCTCTGCCCCTTTCCCACTCGTACTCTGTCTCCCTCTCTCAAAAATAAATAAACATTAAAAAAAAATAAGCAAATCAAAACCACACTGAGGTATCCCATCATATTTCTTAGGACGGCCATGATCCAAAAGGAAGACAGTGCCAAATATGGGTGCGAATGTGAAGAAACCGGAACCTTCTTTTATTTTTGGTGTGATTGCAAATGGTATGGTCTTCACGGAAACAGTTGGGAAGCTTCTTAAGATAGCAAACTGAAATTTAATGTACCACCAAGGAATTCGATTTCTGGGTAGCTAGACAAGAGACATGAAAACATAATAGATCTATGCACAGATCTGCACACTCATGTTTAAAGTAGCAGTTTTGATAATTACCCAAAGCGAGAGAAATGCAAACGCCCATTAACTAACCAGAGGAAGGATAAACAAAATGAGTTCTATTCATAGGTGGATGTTCTGCCAGAAGAATTGTAGAGACAGAAAGCTTAGAGAGCAGGAAGGAGCGGAACCAGCAACGAGGAAAATCTCTTCTGGAACTGAGAATCAAAGTCATCTCCTACAAAACAGGCAATTAAACTAAGAGAAAAGCCACCCCGAGAAGGAAGAATAAGAGGAGAAGATGGAAACAGAGTGATGGTATTAGTGTGCATGCCACTTCAGAATCTTGCAAATATTTCTTATAAATAAAAAGCACTAAAAACAGGGGTGCCTGGGAGGTTCAGTCGGTGGAGCAAGCAACTTGTGATCCTGAGGTTGTGAGTTCAAGCCCCACACTGGGTGTAGAGATTACTAAAAAAATAAATAAATAAACTTTAAAAAAAAATAACAAGAATGACAGACATTCTGAACAATTAAAACATTTATTTTTATCAACATACGATTTTCACTTTTTTTAAAGAAAATTGTCAATATAGTCCTTAATAAATTTATATTAATATTTGTAATAGTTCAAAATTAAACAAATCAGGTATCAATAAAATTTTATTAAAAATAGAAGCAAACAACCTAGTTTTATACAATAAACACAGGAAGATGGCACCTTTGTTTTTAGTAGTAAATTGAGGGAAATATAAGAAAAAAAAGTGTATTTATTTCAATAAAATCATTTGAATGACTATGCATTGGTAGGATCAAAAGAAAATCATCTAATTAAATACTGAAAATGAAACCTTTTTTTGAACTTAACCACACATTTGGGATATAAAGAAAAAGTCAAAAAGATCAACATTCAATAAGAACTTCTCGCACAGAAAGAAATTATCTTAATTATAGTTAATGGCATTATTAATAGCTGATACAATGAACTTTTGCTATATTAAACATAGCTGGATAATCCTATTTCCATCAAAGCTTAGCTTCTAAAAAGGAAACAGATTACAGTCAGACATTAATGGTTTTTCAAGTTTGAATTTCTGTCCTTTTTGAAAAATAAGGAACAAAATTAATGTTCCTTAATATGAGAATAAGTGAATAATACTAGCTTGTGAGATTTCTGAAATTTAACAAAATATATTTCTATTGGCAATTATCTACTTTACTACAGGGGAAATTTTAATGACTAGAATAACCCCATTGAAACAGTATACTTATAAAATATGTTGTGGAAAGTTAGCAAATAGATTGAGGGTATATAGATTATTTCAACCATACCACATAATATGACATACCATTTAATAGTTTGGAATCATCTAACTTTGATGTAATTTTCTCAGTTGGCACACTTATACAAAGCAATATATAGGGTGCTTTTTGGGGGTAAAAAATTAAAATGTAAGACTAACAAGGCCCAATTGTCTTTTTTTTTTGCTTTTGCTTTAAAACATGGGATAATTCTATTTATCATCCTGAACACTGCTCCTAGATCTTTATTTTAATTTCCATTATTAAATTTTATATTAACTTTAGTAAATAATGATAGATCATGGGCTAAAGTCTGAAACTGTATGTACTTACTTTATTTTTAAAATTTTTTAATGCTTATTTATTTTTGAGAGAGAGAGAGAGAGAGAGAGAGAGAGAGAGAGAGAGAGACAGAGCATAAGCAGGGGAGGGACAGAGAGAGAGGGAGACACAGAATGGGAAGCAGGCTCCAGGCTCCGAGCTGTCAGCACAGAGCCTGACATGGGGCTCGAACTCACAAACTGTGAGATCACGACCTGAGCTGAAGTCAGATGCTTAACCGATTGAGCCCCCCCAGGCGCCCCTGTATGTACTTATTTTAAAAAGAAGAAAACAAATTGCAAAAGACCGTACCTAACGATCCTTTAAAACAAATTCCTTTTGACACAGCACACATATAACTGTAAGATATCAGTGTCCCACGCTGAAGACACACATCTCTGTGTAAAGAAACAAGAAAGCGCTGTATAAGGTCATTTATATGTTCATATTATATTGTGTCAAACCACAGGAAAATTGCATGAGGAATAATGTATATTTATTATTTGGTATCATTTTTCAGGCTGGGAAAATGCATTAAATTATTTTCCTTAATCACGTCTAAAAATGTATGTCTAATGAATATAGCAATTCATGTTGAAGTGAGTCATAAATATGTGGTGAGATTTAGAAGCAATTAACAATTATTTGTCACGTATCAGCAAATTAGCCATTGCATGCCACAAGAAGACAAGAAAAGTACACATGATTATTCTGGTGAGGTAAAGATTCAGGATACATTTCAGGGATTTTAGTGTGAAACAATAAAAGGAACAGTATTTGTTTTTACTTATCTAAATACAAAGGTAACCATTTTTAAATGTTCAATGTGGTGATGAGATGTCAGATGTGAATTCTGGTTTAAGACTGTAGAGATTGCTATGTGTTGGGAGCAGTAAAAGGAAGTCTGAGACGATCATCCTAGTGAACAATCATCTGGTATTATAGTTCCTTGAAACATAACTGAAGACAAATTAAAAATGAAGCCAAAAATGATCTATTAATCTATTAATTGAACATATTAACTTCTCCTTAGCAAACAAAGAAGAGATTGATTTCTCTAAACAATAATATGACTTTCTCTAAAGGAAAAAATATTTTTCATAATTTATTTGCCCTAATTATTATGCATGTATGTGCTTGTGTAATTTTACAGAAGGCGGTTGGCCAAATGTGATAAGGAGAAGTCACATGTCTTTTTAAAATTTATCTCTATAGGGGCTCCTGTGTGGCTCAGTTAGTTAAGCATCGACTTCATTTCAGGTCATGGTCTCATGGTCTGTGGGTTCAACCCCATGTGGGGCTCTGTGCTGACAGCTCAGAGCCTGAAGCCTGCTTCAGATTCTTTGTCTCCTTCTCTCTCTGACCCTCCCCTGCTTCTGCTCTGTCTCTCTCTCAAAAATAAATAACATTAAAAAAAATTTTAAACAAATTTTACCTCTATAAAAACACTGAAAAATACCTTTAAGCTTTTATGTCTGTTTTCCTAACAGCACAAAGGACATTAAGGTGATCAACAATGTGATTTCTAATGTTATTTGTAGAGATTTCTAAGATTATATTAATCTGATTATTTCCAATAAAATTAATCCACTGACATCTGTTGATGGTTTTTATATTTCTTTGCTAATAATTTTAATTAATCCTTGCATTTACTGATTCATTAATTCATCAAACACAAATTTAGTGCATAATTTCATACTAAATATTGTGTTAAACAACGTGGAAACAAACATGAGCTGGATGGAAACAGGCCCGAAATGCACCTAGCTAGATAGAGTAAAGGAAGAATTCCTTCTTGAACTCAAAGGTGAAAAACAGGTAGGAAAGAAAAAAAAAAAACAGAGCTGGTAGGGTTTTTTCTTAGAAAGAAAACCTAAGCTTTCATCGCATATCAAATCCAGAAATCAATAATTAATCAAACACTTTTACGAACTAGACTGTAAGTATGCAGTCTTATAACAGATTTAAACAAATGCTTCTCTCCAAATAAAAACAAAAGTGTATTTCTTTTTCATAATGATTATTTATTTTCAGAGAGAGAGCGCATGCATGAGTGGGGGAGGGGCAAAGAGAGAGAGAAAGAGAGAGACAGAGAGAGAATCCCAAGCAGGCTCCACCCCATCAGCACAGAGCTTGATGGGAGGCTTGAACTCATGAACCTATGACATCATGACTCGAGCAGAAATCAACAGAGGGTTAACCAACTAAGCCACCCAGGTGCCCCAAAAGTGCATTTCTTAATGTTCTTTTAAATAACAAAGACATTAATCTCAGATTCATTAAAAAGTCAATGTGAATACATTATCTCGTATTCTATACTGTCTGTAATCTGAAAATAAAAGATTTTTACTATGTGACCTTATTCATTAAAGCACACCCATGATAAGCTTCAAATACTAATACATTAGAAGCAACATCATTGAAGTTGATTTATGCCATGTTATGCTCTGTCTTCTCTTGCTCATATAAAACAATGAAATACAATACTTTCTGATATGCTAATGAATGATATGCAACAGGTTAGAAGTGATTCAATCAGGTAACAGGATTGAGCTATGAAAATTGGACTCTATACGAGATCCAGTTCTCACTCAGTCTTAGGGTGAAGAGATCACTCTCATCTCCCCACATTATACCAGAACAATATATCACCCTAGAAAGTGGTAGAAACTGGCACCTACCCATGTCCTTATAGATGGTAATTTGTCAATTTTAGAGCTGACTGTACCTGATAGTGTGTATGCACAGTCTCTGATTCCTTCATAGGCTGCATAGTTTCAACCGCGCTGAATCATTTATCTCTACATTTTCCTTTAGCAACATACCTATAATCCCCATAAAACAGAAATAGTGCCCAGCCAATCTTTATTCATCATAGCCTTCAAATTCCTCAGTGAATAATATTCCCCAAACTCAACATTTTGATATCAAAAATACATAATTTAGAGAGAAATAATTAGATTTTTTGCTAGTGTATTAAAGTAGAAAATTGAAATTTTGAGAATTGACTTATAAAAAGTATTTATTTTACTTGTTTTAAAAATCAAAAATGAGGGGCGCCTGGGTGGCGCAGTCGGTTAAGCGTCCGACTTCAGCCAGGTCGCGATCTCGCGGTCCGTGAGTTCGAGCCCCGCGTCGGGCTCTGGGCTGATGGCTCAGAGCCTGGAGCCTGTTTCCGATTCTGTGTCTCCCTCTCTCTCTGCCCCTCCCCCGTTCATGCTCTGTCTCTCTCTGTCCCAAAAATAAATAAACGTTGAAAAAAAAAAATCAAAAATGAAAGACTTCAAACCAAATAATGAAATAGTCCTATTTATGAGAAAAATAAGAAACTTGAAACATTTTTATATGCAAAGCTGAACAAATTTTGTCAATTATACATTAGTATTTGATGATTCAAGCAATGATTGATTAATACTCATTTGGTTAGGAAAAATCTCAGTACTTTCATTAATAGCAAATATATTCAGTAGAATGATAGACATGAATTTTGCGTCTTCTCCTGGTACACACTTCTCATCCAAATTGTGTACTCGTTAAAGTATTCGTAGCATTGAAATTTAGCATGTAGAATATAAAAAGAAACTTTGAAAGTTAACTAATGGGCATTAGAGTTATAATTTTTCCCTGGTTTAAATAAAAATATTCATGGAAAATGTTTCCAATTTGTTAAAAAATGATCCATTACAATATAGTTCATATGCATGTTCTAACGTATTCAGTTGTAATTGTGTCTTAGCTAATTATTTAGGTCATTTGTTTTTCTTTAATTTTTGTTTCAGGTAAGTATGACAGGACAATGTGCCAATTATCTTTCCACATAAGTATAACCAAAAGGGCATGTGTATTTGTGGGGATCAGTTTTCTCCTTTTATCTTTAACATCTTTATTTTTTAATTATAGAATGTTTATAATATGAAAGTTGGTAACAAAACCAACAAGAAATATTTCTTGTAACAAGGTTAATGAACAAAATATTGCATTGCACACTGTTAAAATGTGTTCATTTTGTTCAACTGCATATGGTAATGTGGACAATATCTCTACATTTGTATCACTGTGTATTTTCGTTCTTTGCTTCCAGTAAATTTATGCTTACATGTGCGTTACCCTCCAGAAGCACATTCTTTTTAAATTGTAGAGAAAACATTTTTAAAAAAAATGTTATAGAGATTCACAATCTCCTATACTGCAAAAGCTTATGGGTGGTAAGTGAGGAAAGCAGAAATTCTCCTAAAACACGCATGGAACTAAAGACAATCGTCAAAAACAATTACTTCTGGAAACTAATTAGAATCACACTTTGCAATGAGAAGGCTTTATTCAAAAAGACTACTGAACCCTAATAGGAACGACAGAAGTCCGATATTTTAGTGGAAGAATGCTTCCATTTCAACCCTACCTCCAACTCTATTACAGTTATTCTTACTGCCGGGCCTTCTGATTTGATGTAGAGCACGAGTACAGTGCATAGAAAATTGTACTGAGAAGTGCTATGAAAAACAAAACAGGAGGGGCGCCTGGGTGGCTCAGTCAGTTGGGCATCTGACTTCAGCACAGGTCACGATCTCTTGGTTAGTGGGTTTGAGCCCCACCTCCGGCTCTGTGCTGACAGCTCAGAGCCTGGAGCCTGCTTAGGATTCTGCGTCTCCCTGGCTCTCTGCGCCTCCCCCACTCGTGCTGTCTCTGTCTCTGTCTCAAAAATAAATAAATATAAACAAAATGTTTAAGAGAAAAAAAAAAAAAAGTATCCAAAAAGATCCCAACCCATTTAGGAAAGTCAACACACAGCTAGCCTGAGATGGTGATACTGATCGAGACCAGCCAAAACCTGGAAGAAAGACCAGAAATTTTAGCAAACACGGGAGAGTGAAACGCTCATGACGGACGTTAATGAGATTCATGTATCCCCGGTGTAGAAGGCAGCTCGTTTCTGAGTATTTGTTCAGGCTCAGGAGAAAGCCAGAGAATCTTGGTTACCTACTCATCTCAAAGGAGCATGACGCCTTGATTAAGCAAAAAGAATCTGCAGCAGACTTGCTAAGCACCTGAACTTTGAATGTGGCCCCGAACCACAAAAAGATCTAACAGCAAAGAATAAACCCTGACTGACCCAGTACTAAAGCCTAACCTTTGCATCCATTTCACTGGAGATCACATTTAACCAAAAACGTATTGTCTTATAAAATGTAGAGGATCGGGTCTTCATTATAATAGTAAGCGTATTTCTCCAATTTGCTTCAATCTGCAAATCCAGAAGAAAATTAGGAAAGAAAAAAATACACACATATCTTCAAATTAGTAGCAACATGAATTGACAAAGAATATTCACAGTTATGTACCTCTGGATCTATGTCATTTATCTGTATTTTTCTTTCTGGACTAAAAGGGAAAGTTCTGAACCACAATCAACTGCTTGATGATAGGCATCAATCCGTCACCCATGAGGGTGGTCGGTGAACTCTTCTCCTGGGTTAAAATTAGGGAAGATAATAAGACTGATAACATCCTTAGCATGGCTGCTTTGACACAGGCACTGACCCTTCTGCCTTCCCAGCAAAGGAAAAGTGCTTGCCAGGTTAGTAGTTGACTAAAGGAATGAGGACTTTTCTCATAATAAATGACAAATTCCACTAGTAAAGTTAGTTTAACTTATATTAAACTAATGTAATAGGGGATATATATAGGACCAAAAATTCAAACAAGTAGTTGTTAGGGAAACTTAGAAAAGTCCCTGAAGTGAGTAATATGCTTTGACTCTGCTTAACGCTCAGTCACCGGCTGGACCCTACAGCGTAATGAATAAAATATAATCCTGTATAAATGTTCATTATATTATGATTTCGTGCACATTCTTTTGTCTGCCTTTCTTCTGCCTGCCTGCCAATAAGTGCTCTTATTTCCTTCAAAGAATAGCAGGTGTTCTGTCCCATTTTCATAAGGTGAGACACTGTGGAATGTGTGAATAAAAATAAAGGATTTATCAGAGTGCTTGTAAGATTATTTAAAATGTATCTTATCATGTAATTCAACTTCCTGAGCTCATTACTGATCATACTTTTCATAAAAATTCACTAAGAGACAGGGAAAGAAACTTTAGTTGCTAATGTAAGACATCTCCTAGCCTTAGAAATAATTAAATAGCAAAATATATCCTAGGTAACCATCCATATTCTTTTAGAATAAGACTTTTCTCCCATCCTTCCTTATACAAAAATCTTCTTTGCTTGATGCTAATAGAGCATGAGGGGAAAAAATCATGCCCAGTTTGTATTTCAGTACACTTAGCTAAGGAAAAAAAAATGCATTCAGTTTAGGGTCTTTCCCCATCTATCCATATGGTGGCATATAAATCTTTAACACTGGAAAGAAAAAGAAAAAAACCTACTGTTTCACCCATAAAATAAGCAAAATAATACCTGCCAATCACTCTCATGGATGTGCTGTGTTAATTTGCTGAGACAGTGAAAAATGAATAACGATGTCACTTTGTAAATTTCATCAATCTAGGCTATGCTACAGAAAGGTCTTGAGTAGGCAGAAAGAGTCTACAGAAAGGTCCTACAGTTGATCAACTGTTCAAGAAACTATGGGACATCTCGACCCTGCCATGCTACTCATCTGAAATAGGGAGGGACCAATTAGTAGGTACACTTTTGAATTTCAGAGGAATTATGCTGAGTAAGAAAGAAAATCTCCATTACACCCTGCAATCTGTTTGACAATATTATAATGGCAATTTTCTAAGATGGGAGAACAGACTAAGATGAAGCAAGGATGAGGCTATAAGGCTATACGATGGCAGGTGTACGCGATCCATGTGATAAAACTGTTCTGGACCTTGTGATAAACATACATGGAGCTAAAGACACACACAAAGGCATAAATGCATGGAAGACCAGCGACATCTGAATGAAATCGGTGAAGCCTGTCAAAATCAGTTTCCTAGTGGTCTAGTGCACGATAGTTAGGGTAGATGCAACCATTGCAGGAAACTCAGTAAGGAGCATATGGCCTCTGGGCAATCTCTGTATTATTTCTTACAAGTGCATGAAAATATGCAATTGCTTTAAAATGATTGTTTTCGATCCAGACTTCAACTGATTTGTCTGAAGAGTTAAATGATCTTGGGGCACCTGGGTGGCTCAGTCGGTTAAGCGTCCAACTTCGGCTCAGGTCATGATCTCACGGTCCGTCAGTTCGAGCCCCGCGTCAGGCTCTGTGCTGACAGCTCCGAGCCTGGAGCCTGTTTCAGATTCTGTGTCTCCCTCTCTCTCTGACCCTCCCCCATTCATGCTCTGTCTCTCTCTGTCTCAAAAATAAATAAAACATTAAAAAAAATTTTTAAAAAGAGTTAAATGATCTAAAACAAATTTCTTCAAAAATCATCAGCACATGCCATTCTAGTATGAGAAATAATTTATCAGTCTCACTATCAATAAAATACAGTACTGTAAGTTAACAGGAACAGTGACAGCAGCAGACATTATTCTCAAAATTAAAAATTGTCAAAAATCATTTTTTGTGATCTTATATTTGCCCAGAATGACTGATGTCCCTTTCAATCATACCTATTGAAAATGAAAAAAAGAAAGAAAATGTCGTGAATATGAGACTATATGAAAGGATATGAAAGAAGTGTATAAAAATTCAACTGCATTTCTAAGAAAGTAATGAACAATTGGAACTAAAGTTTAAAAAAATACCCATTCCAATAGCATCAAAATACAAATTAATTAGGAATATATTTAACTAAATATAACCGCTGACAAAATAAAGCAAAATTTAACTGCTGACGCTGTTCAACTATTGCTAAAATAAATGGACACATATCCCATGTGTACTAATCAGAAGAATTAATATTGTTATTAGTGCTCCACAAATAGATCTATATATTCTATATATTCTCAATCAATAAAGACAGTGTAGTTTTGATTTAAAGGATACATACATATACACACATATAACTAAATAGGATAGGAAGGCCAGAAATAAACACACATATACCGATTTTTAACAAAAATACTGACGCCCTTCAGTGAAAATGAATAGTTGTTTCAACCAACACTGATGAAATAAAAACAGAATATCTTTATTAAGAAAATACTCTCCATCACATGTCATAAAATTATCTTGAAATTGCTCATAGGTGTAAATTTCAAAGCTAACAGAATAAGTCTTATTAAAATATAGTACAAGAAGTTTTGATCTTGGGTTACATAAATATTTCTTCATATGTCAAACAAAGCATAACAATTGCTAAATTTGACTTTATAATAATTTAAAACTTTTGCTAACTTCCAGCTGTAAGATGAATGATTTCTGGGGATATAATACATAGCACAGTGACTATAATGAATAAGAATGTATTATAAACGTGAAAGTTTTAAGACGAAGGGTAAAAAAAAAAAAAGCTTGGCCATTGGGGATTAAGAAAAAATAACTTTTGCTAATGAACAAACAGGGTTGCTGGAGGGCAGGCACATGAGGGGATGGGCTAAATGAGTGATGGGCATTAAGGAGGGCACTTGTTGGGATGAGCACTGGGGGTTACACGTAAGTGATGAAACCATTAGTACACTGTAGGTTAACTTGAATTTAAATAAATATATTTTTTTAATGGCAAGCTTTGGGCTAGAATGAAATATTTGTAAAATATATATGTGTCAAAGGTGTTGTATCTATAATGTATAAAGAACTCATCAATTTGTCAAAATTATAAGAAGACAACTTAATTAAAGTGAGCAAAAGATTGAACAGACAGGTCATCAAAATAATACAAATTATGAATACCCACATGAAAAATTGCTTGTCACCATTTGTCATCAGAGAGATGCAAATTGAACCCTCAATAAAATATTTAAAACAAATTCACAGAAAAGGTGTTCAGACTTATGGTTACACAGAGATAGGGGTTCGAGGGAGGGGGGATGGAAGGAAGGGGGTCAAAGGTACAAACTTCCAGTTGTAAGATAATTCATAGAGCTGTAATGAACATGCTCAGTATAGCTTCACACTGATGTATGATGTATAGGAACACTGCTAAGAGTAAATCCTAAGAGTTTCTCATCACTAGGAGACTTTTCTTCAGTTGTTTTTCTTTCCTTCTCTCTTTTACTTTTATTATATCTATATGAAAAGATTGATGTTAGCTAAACCTGTTTAGTAGTCATGTCACAGCATCTCTGAATCAAACCATCATGCTGTCTGCCTTAAATTTATACAGTGACATGTGTCAATTATTTCTCAGTAAAACCGGGGGGAAAAGCAGACTATCGATATGGCTAAAATGTTAAAAGTCAGGCAATACCACATTTAACAAGGATATTGAAAAACTAGACTCTCATACACCTGATAGGATACAAATTTTTACAGTGATAAGATACAAATGTTTACAGCCACCTTGAAAAAATGTAGCTATTTCTTAACAAGTGAAATAAACACTTTCCATATTCCCATGCTTATCCCATTCCATTTTATCAAAAGAAATAAAAATGCATGTTCTCTCCTACAATCATAAATGTAACACAAAAGTTAATTCATAATAACCCAACACTTTTGCCTATCATCTCTTTTTTATTGAAGTATAATTAACAAAGTGTTACATTAGTTTCAAAGATAATCTGTTCAAGAAATAAACAGATTGTAGTGCAAGCATATAATGATAAACTACTCAGCGGTAAAAAGAAAATAACTAATGATAAAAAATAACATGGGTAAATGTCACAAGAATGTGGTAAATAAAAGAAATTAGACACAGAAGACAACATTCTATATAATTTCATTTATGCAACATTTTCCATACACACACACACACACACACACACACACACACATACACACAGGCTACAGCTCTAGGAAGAAATGATCACTGGTTGCCAGAGTCAGGGTTTGGGGATGATCTAGAATTCAAAAAATACATGAGGAAACATTTGGCATAACAGAATCACTCTATATTATGACTGTGGTGGGGGCTACCTCCCTGTACATATGCCTCAAACTTTATTGTACTGTACATTAAAAATTGATGAACACACACACACACACACAGAAAGTTCAAATACAAAATCATTAACTTATCCCAGGCTGTCTAAATGGCAGTGATACAGCATTAACATTTCGGCTTCTAGGGTGCCGTTAAAAGCCCATGGTCTCAAATGCCATGAGAACTCTCCGGATAGGGGAAAAAAAAAAAAGAAAAAAATCTAAATATCTCAAAGACACGCGTCTTCAATCCATCTATAAAACCGTAAGCTTCTTAGAATTTTAGGGTTGGTACCCCTCAATAGTCTTACAAGGAATCTCAAGGCACAGACAGGCTTATCTTAATGATGTATGTGGGTTTGTCTTTTATCTACAGGACTGGGTATTTCTTACGGAAAAGAAAGAATGAGTCAGAGTCGTCCCCAAAGACACAGATGGCAAAAGCCTGAGGGAACGATGAACACAGGGAGTAGGATTAAACCCTAATTAAGGAATTGACAATGTGTACATATTTTTTTTGAATTTCTCTGAATCAGTGACTCCTAGTTTACTGCTTTGTGAACTGTGAACAGAAGTATCCATACTGATTATCCTCGACTTGATCCAATATTGTATGTTGAGTGCGTGGACCGGCTAACTTGTCTCATTCGTTCATAGCCTCATTCTTATCTGGGTTTTATTTAGGTGTCATCCTTTTAGAACAGAGACTGAGTCTGATTCCAGGTTGCTGAGATTTTTGTTGGTGTTTTTGTAGGCATGACTGCATTTGGGAGGAATGTAAGTGAAATTAACATTCATCAGAATAGAAAATATCAGTGGTGACCTTGAGGAAGTTTCAGGAAGAATTTTAGAAAGGTTGTTGCCATCAACAGAATCAACTCATGAGAGAAAATGTATAACTTATGTAACAAAATCACTTTGTGGAGCACCTGAGTGGCTCAGTTTGTTGAGCACCCAGCTTGGGCTTGGGTCATGATCCCGCAGTTAGTGAGTTCGAGCCCCACGTTGGGCTCTGTGCTGACAGCTGGGAGCCTGGAGCCTGCTTCAGATTCGGCATCTCCCTCTCTCTCTGCCCCTCACCCATTCATGCTCTGTCTCTCTGTCTCTCTTTCAAAAATAAATAAACTTTAAAAAATATTTTTAAAATATTTGCTTCGACTTTGCCTGCTCAAGCAAGCTACTGGGAACTGGAAATGTGTCGCTTCTTCTGTTGACTTTTTTATCAATTATTACGTAAACTACCTGCTTGACTCACTAGCTCCCCTGCCTGAGAGAAGTAACAGGACAGTGTAATGGGATTCCATTGGCTTGTCATCAAGAAAGTTATTGCTAATAGTGGTCCCTCTGTCCAGAAGACAAGTGTCCTCTCTCCATTGGGAGGTACAGCCATGGATGCATATTAGAAGAGGAGTATGGAATCAACACGTTACATTTATCTGTGTCTAAACACCAGTGGCTTTTGGAAAAATATTTCCCCAGAGTGTGCTATGTGAATTTGATAGCAAAAGTAGTGGCTAAACTCTTAAATGCTGTAATCCAAATGACTAGATTCAAATCCTAATTCTGCCACATCCTAGAAGTGTAACCTCAGGGTAACTCATTCATGCGGAATAAACCTCTGCTTCTTGATCTATAAAGTGGAGCTAAAAATAAACCTACATCATAGGGTCATAATATATTTAGAAAATTCACTTAAAATGGTTAGCACATTACCCAAAGTATAGCAAGGCTCAATAAAAATAAGGTGTTATCAATACCATGGAAGACAAAATATGTCATATAGTAGGCACCTAATAGTTCTTTTTAATCTTATTAGAATAATTTTTAAAACATAAAGAAGAGAATTATAGAAATAAAAAGAATAGCGAATGATATTGGCCAAAATATATATTAAATGCATATCCTATGTGACATACTACCAGTTTTGTTATGTATATGTAATTATAGTACCAACATTTTATACATCAAAAAAAAAAAGTCAACACATAAAACAATTATTGTTAAGGACTTAGCATTGAAGAAAAATTCAAGTAAAGTAAATGAAGTTACTATAAAAATCTACACAGGAATTGACTTTTATAGTTATTCTACATGTAAATATATCTGTGATATAGCAATATTCTCTTAAATTTTATGAAACATTATAAAAGTATTTAATATTTACAGGAAATATGAAACTTCTTGATAGCTATTCATCCAGTATGTACTGTTTATCCTTGGATCTTTTCAGTAGTTTAGATAGAAAAGAACAATGTGACAGCAACTGATGCTTTATATGTTAGAATTTTTAGCTAAATTCTTGGGCCCCAGTAGTATTGAGAGACAGGCCAGGGGTAATGATCTGGGAAAATTGAAAAGTGTGATAGTGATTAGGCAAATAAAGAAAGATATCACTGCTCTGCATGAATCATTACCAAACCATTTGATAATGTTCTCAGGCATTACCCACTGACAGACTTTTATCAATGGCTAATTAGAGGAGTCCAAATAAAGGAACAAACAGAGCTCCTAATTGGACCAATACGATAATCATCTGTTTTCAGAAGGAAACAGATATAAAATACTTAATAAAATTGGAAATATGCGTTAATATATTTTTAATAATAAAGATACCTGTGTGGAAATGTTACAAGGAATTAGAAAAGTGTGTAACACTTTGTAACTTCAGGATTTGAAATGAGAACCACTATCGTCTGCTCATCCGTCGAGGTATGCCTTTGGTTTTATTTCATTCTTCACAGTTGTTCTAGATAACCTAGCCATCATCATTACCTCTACTGTCCAAAAGGAAAAAATAGCCATAGCTTTGTCTCTTAATCCCTCAGGCAGTGAGCTGTAAAATAACAGTAGCCACAGGACCAAAGTATAGAATGATGCACCATAATGGAGAAAATGAAACATTAGAGCTTCCAGAATAACGGATGAGATTCTTACTTAAGTACATATTTGGCATACCGAATAGATTAGTGTGCTAAGGCAGTATTTCTGGACCATCTTTCAGATACCACCTAATATCAACCAAATCTGATTTTTAGAACTTTATCAAACTGCCAAATTAGTCAGTATGCATTTGTCACCACAGGTAATTATGTTTATGAACATATCTGACACATTTGCAACCGATTTCTTTCTCCGCTTCCGATGTGGACAAAGTAGAGACAAGAGTTACTGCTCGAGCTTTTCCAAAACTCAAGTGACCAGAGGTTACAACAGATTAAAGAAAAAAATCACAACAGAGAAACAGAGGAAAATGAAGGAAAGTAGGAAGAGAAATAGAGAGGAGGCTCCTTGCAAGAACAAAACAGAGGTGATAATCAAGATCTGAAAATATTAAAAAGATATTAAAAGTATTATAAGTCCACTATGCACACTCTAAACTAACAGTTGCAGAAAGATAGATGAGATTGATCAATTCCCCAAAGACACAGATGTCACAACTCGGTGAGATGACCCTAAAACTCTACATTCATCCAAGCACTTTAAAGAGGAAAGCCTCCTTACAAAAACAAAAACAAACAAACAAACAACAACAACACAATCTCGATTCTCAAATAGCTTCCAGGTGAATATCTAAGAGTTATAGAGAAACAATACCATTTCAATTCAAATTCTTTGAGAAAATAGAAAGAAAACTATTAGATAATAGAAGAGAGGGGAAGATGTCCCAACAATTGTATAAGGCCAGCAATATCCTGATACAAAATGATATGTGTACAAGGTGTTTCATTGTTTTTTTATGAAAGAGACTGGGAAAACCTCAGATGTCTATGTATCGGGACATGATGCATAAAAGACGATATACCATATAATGGAATACTTCGAAATCATACAAGTAAAATGAGAAGCTTTCTATGTATTATACTTACTCTGCACAATTGTATGACATTTAAAGAGCCCCACGCTCATTAATGCAAGAAGTAAGAATTGGAATGATGCGAATATTTACGCGATAACATGGAAAAAAATATATATATACCCATGCTTGTTTGTGCTTGCCATTTTGAAAGAAACACCAGAACAAATGACCAGAAACCAATAAAGTTAATTTCTTCAGTGGAGAGAGGATAAGATAATGTTGGGTTAGTCATAATAAACTTAGCTGAGCAAGTGATATGCAAGCTAGGATTTGGAGCATTTGTAGCAACTTGCCAGTTGGAAAGAAACAGGGAGAGTTCTTCCAGAATAAGGCTACAACATTTCCAAGAGAATGTAGGCTGAGGAATTTGGCACTGATAAAAGCCCAGTGTGGTGGATACTTACAGATCCAGGAGAAGAGAAGGTCAGGATGTGGCGGGGAATTCCAGCCTGCTTAAAATTGAAAACCCTGTAATCAGCCTTAGTATATCCATAATTCCCTTGCAGAGTGACATCATTCCTTTCCCAAGAATAAAATGATGGCATTGTAATTAATCTTATGATGCTAGAGAAGATAGCATGATGATTTTATTAAGCTCTTTGAAGTTTTAAGAAGAACAAATGAGTAGTATTCTTATGGCACTGAAAAGTCCTGATACCAGGGACGAATCATTGGCCTCCATGGATACAACAGAAAGATCAATTCTTTGAAAGGAGGACAACAAATCTTCGTTTTTAAAGAATGTTCAGACCGGTAATGTTCAAACTGGGAGTCCATTTGGCCCTGTAGTTTCATCTCACGAGTAAAGACACTAAAACAAAGAGGCAATTATTTGCTCAAAGTTCTAGCTTCAGAACTGGAGCAAGAACATACCATTTCCTATATGAGTCTACTGCTCTTTGCTCTAAAACATTCCTAATTTTAAGCAAGTAGTTAGAAATTTTTTTAAAAACACATAGTCAATAAGCCTCTAGTTCTTTAGGCACCATGTAGATCCACATATAAAGTATAAACAAAAGACATTTTTTAAAAATCAAGTATTTTAAATTTAACCGAAGTCAAATTTGCTTGTGTTTAGACAGAGCTTTATTCTCTAGTATATATATATGCAGGTTGTCTCACTAAAGAATACACGGTCAGATGACAACATCCCTTCCCCAGGCATTGAATAATGAAGAGTCATCTATTTTTTGGCATGTATAGTTTCCATAGGAATTTCAGAAGTCAAAACCTGAAATATCCTTTTCATGAGTACAAAAAATGTAACATATGAACATATTTAGAATAGCTTTTATAAAATGCTATATATCTTTTTAATTTTTTAAAATATTTTTTAAGTGTATGTTGAGGGAGTGAGAGAAAGAAAGAGAGAGAGCAATCAGAGGAGGGGCGGAGAGAGAGAGAGAGAGAGAGACAGAGAGAGAATCCCAGGTAGGCTCCACACTGTCAGCACAGAGCCTGATGTGGGGCTTGATCCCATGAACTGCAAGGTCATGACCTGAGTGGAGATCAAGAGTTGGTTGCTTAACCAACTCAGCCACCCAGGCACCCCTAAAGTACTATATTTTTAATCAGTGGAATAAATGGTTTGACATCTGAGATTTAACTTGATGCACCCTACATTACGTCAGTTACGATTTATGACTATTAGAGAAAAAAATAACATTAAGACAAAAACCAACTGTACTTGAGTTTAGTTGATAAAGCTTTCATTTTAATGGGGATTTTTTTAGTTCTAAAATGCTTTAAAGAGTATTTTCAAAGTTTTTTTTAAAAATGTATGGTTTGAAAGTTTTACAAATATGTAACAATTATGCTTCTGTATTTATTTGATGCTTGAGTATATTAATGCAAATCTCACTAATTAGTGGAGATGCTAAAAAACTTTTATCATTGATTATAAAGCTGTATGGCAGTCAGGTCACTTTTAAGAGAATTCAAATATGTGCACAGAGTTCCAAATGACACATGATGATATGAATTGTAAAAGCTTTATTGTCATTTTTTTTTCAATCTGAACTTCCAATTTTCCTGCTAACTTTTAATAAGAAATGGGGGTAAGAGCACAGTCGTTACACCTCTCCATTCCTCTCCATTCACTGTTACCCACCTATATGATTATTGTTTATTGACATAAAACAAACAAACAAACAAAAATGGTAGTTAAATCACCTGATGGAAGCGTCAGCTAACTCTATGGTGGTAATCATTTTTCATTATATAAGTGTACCAAATAAACATGTCTCCATTCACTTTTTACAAAAATAAGATACCTTCCTAAAACTTAAAATGACAGTCTTTTCCATCAATTAGAAAACCCATTCTTAACTACATTTATTATTAAATGAAAGCATTATATGACAATCTCATAAATGGAAGGTAATCCCGTCAATAAAATGTAGCTATAAAATATACCAGTTTTTTCACAGATATAGCCAAATTTATATAAGTCATCACTAATTAAGGTTTATTTCAAAACAAGTATAACAATATATTGCAAAATCTAAATTATATTGTTTAACAGATCATAGAATTCTTCTGGATTTTAGTCATCAAGAACCAATTATGAACCAAAAATTTTTATAAAGTGAATGTAATTATAATTTTAGAAAGCTCACTAATATCAAGTTGAATTTTACTGTCTATCTTTCAGAGATTTTGATTCAGAAGATCTCTAATGAGACAGGGGAGAAGCCATGTGCATTCTATAAGTTACTCAAGTAATTGACGTTGCCATACAAGATTGGAAATTTTACTATATGTTAAAAAGAAAATCAAGACTATCAGTATTTGAGCTGAACTTTCCAAATACTTAGGTTAATTGAGTTTTTTTATTTGTAATCTTTTTTCTTTTTTCTTGAGAGAGAAAAAGAGAGAGAACCCCACGAAAACCAGAGAGAGAGAGAAGTGGGGCTTGTGCTCACCCAAATCGGGGCTCGAGTTCACCTGATTCAGGACTCAAACTCACGAAACTCATGACCTGAGCCAAAGTCATATACTTAACCAACTGAACCACCCATGTGTCCCTATTTGTAACCTTTCTTGTGTGAACAAATATATCTGATTTGCTGAAAAAGCACTTTTTCTTTACAAAAGAAACTTTTTCTTCTTGCCTTGTTTATTTACTAGGCATACCTCCTTTAGCTTGGGTATGCAAAATATCCCTCAATTCCCTGCATGAGTGAAGAAAAATTTAGAACTGCATGAATAAATTGGTGAAATATTTTTTTTTGTAGGGATTTATCTACTTTCATTGGAAACTTCTGAAGTCCTGAAACATAACTTACATGGGAAAATGTGATTTGGAGTCTAAATTGGTTATTACAACATAGTTCCATTATCAAGAATAAAACCTAGGGGCGCCTGGGTGGCTCAGTCAGTTGAGCGTCCGACTTCGGCTCATGTCATGATCTCACGGCTGGTGAGTTCGAGCCCTGTGTTGGGCTCTGTGCTGACAGCTCAGAGCCTGGAGCCTGCTTCCGATTGTGCGTCTCCCTCTCTCTCTGCTCCTAACCCACTCACATTCTGTCTCTGTCTCTCTCAAAAATAAATAAACATTAAAAAAAATAAAAAAAGAATAAAACCTAGAAAAATACAGAGTAACTGCCATAATTAATGAAAAAGGATAATGTAGATACATTTACATCTTATTTTTGCCATTAAGGACTTAGGTAGACAACCCAGCAAGGATAGTTATTGCTATTTTTATATGAAATATGAACCTGAAATGGTTAACTATTGTCTTATAATTTCAGTGATAAATTATATCTTATCATTTAAATTGTAATCTATTAAAGTATAACTTATTACTTTAAAATCAGCTAATATGTTTAACATCTTAAAATTGACTACTAAAAATCCACTTCATGGATTTATTGGGAATATATATGATAGTGTGTTTTGTGTGGTTATCACAGTGCCGGGGAAATAGTAAATCCTCATTAAGTAGTTACTAAGCACCAGGAAACAGTCCCTGAATCAAGTGTAATTAAAGAGAAATAAAACATAGGTTGTTTTATAAGAAAAAAAACCCACAAGAACATACGTTTAAAAATCCATTTAAACTGCTACTACATTTATGACTGCATATATCTATAAGCTATATCTGAAAGTAAAATAGAAACCACAATATGCAAACAATTTTGCAATTCATCATTCTTTCGTTATTCTAAAAAAACGGGGAGGGTGGGGAGTAACATTATGGCAAAAGTAGCAAGATGTTTGAGGAGAGACTAAGTATAAGAGACAATATGAAAACCACAGCCAAGGCTACTTACAGTATCAGTTGACTCAGAAAGAATGGCTCAAAAAATTGAGAGAGATAAAAGAACAGTATGATTAATTTCCAATCCACAAGTATTAGCGAGGGGAAGAGAGGGGGATAACGGGAAAAGGAGGGTGGGTATGGTAACAAGGGCACTGTTAGTAAAAGATCAGGCTATGGGAATTTAGGTTGGAATTTTCAACATCTTTTGTTATTTAATATCAAGTATATTTTGTAGTATGTATATGTGCATAGCACTCAGGGTATCTCCATAAAAAACAAACACATATGAAAGTACTAGTAACTATAATGACCCACGTAATGCGATGGGCTATGAAGCAGCTTCCAAGCTCCTGGTTAAGAACGTACTGGTCTCTGCCGTGTGCTTTCTTTCTCTTTTTTGCTAAAGAAAAGATGAAATACGGGGCGCCTGGGTGGCGCAGTCGGTTAAGCGTCCGACTTCAGCCAGGTCACGATCTCGCGGTCCGTGAGTTCGAGCCCCGCATCAGGCTCTGGGCTGATGGCTCAGAGCCTGGAGCCTGTTTCCGATTCTGTGTCTCCCTCTCTCTCTGCCCCTCCCCCGTTCATACTCTGTCTCTCTCTGTCCCAAAAAAATAAATAAACGTTGAAAAAAAAATTAAAAAAAAAAAAAAAGAAAAGAAAAGATGAAATACTGCTTTTGGCAGGAAATATTCACTATATCTGCCAAAATTACACTTGGTAGACAGCAATTCAAGTAGTAAATATATTTTTATGGATAATTAGTTGATTGAATGTCTGTGTGAATTAGAGGCTTTTTAATATTCATGACTAATTATGTCTATGAATATTTTATTAATTTCTGTTTTGTTTGAAATAATGATGCTACAATAACATGGAACCCAAATGCTTAATATTAATAAACTCTAAATAATAAGTCAATGGCAATTCTGTGATTAAGTATCACCCAAAGCTTCCTTGATGGAACAATATAATACGCAAAATGCAAATATTGTAGCTTAGGTACAGAGACATGCAATCCATTTTTTTCCTTGTAAATCAGAAAATCTCGATGTAGAGACACCCTCATTATTTTCAACACTTTTTACAAAATCACTTGATTATAAGAAATCACTGGATTACAAGCCTGCTCTTTGGTAACAGAATCCACAGAAAGGATTTCATCACCTGCCAAAGACATACACACATTGTTTTAAGTAGACTTTTATTTACGGAGCTCACATGTGGCCCCACTTTAAATTTGTATTTAAGCACTAATGCCAAAACTTTGTAGTTATTTATTTACTTTTGTTTTTTTTTTTCTCTCACTGATCTGTATGCTTTTAAGGACAGACATAGCACATACATTATATTTTGGTTTTGTTTATTTCTGTATTTACTGGCATTAGAAAAAAAAAAAAGTCTTCGGTGAATAGGGAAATAATTTTCTCTGAAATTCTAAATGTTTTCAGAGACATAAATTTTGATATTTAATTCTAAATATCAAAGCATGGGATGATTAAATATTTTCATAGTGACCCGATTTCTTCTAGAGTCCTACAAAAGAATGTTTTGTAGGATACCTTTATCTTTCACATCCATGCATCTCTTATGCCTAATTACAGCCATAGCTTCACTGCCTTCAACTACTGCAACTTTTTCACTACTGCCCAAATCTGAAACAACCACCACAGGAATCCAAGCAGGTGCATTTAGTTATGAGACGGAAACTGAACGACTTCATAGGAATCTGCTTTAGGCTCCTTTTCCTGCTTCTATTCTTTTTTTTTTTTTTTTACATATTATTATTATTTTTAATTTACATCCAAGTTAGCATCTAGTGCAACAATGATTTCAGGAGCAGATTCTTTGATGCCCCTTACCTATTTAGCCCATTCTCCCTCCCACAACCCCTCAAATAACCCCTCTCTTTGTTCTCCATGTCTAAGAGTCTCTTATGTTTTGTCCCCCTCCCTGTTTTTATATTATTTTTGTTTCCCTTGCCTTATGTTCATCTGTTTTGTCTCTTAAAGTCCTATGAGTGAAGCCATATAATATTTGTCTTTCTCTGACTAATTTCACTTAGCGTAGTACCGTCCAGTTCCATCCACATAGTTGCAAATGGCAAGATTTCATTCTTTTTGATTGCCGAATAATACTCCATTGTATATACCACATCTTTTTTACCATTCACCCATTGATGGACATTTGGGCTCTTTCCATACTTTGGCTATTGTTGATAGTGCTGCTATAAACATGTGGGTGCATGTGTCCCTTTGAAACAGCACACCTGTATCTCATGGATAAATACCTAGTAGTGCAATTGCTAGGTTGTACGGTAGTTCTATTTTTAGCTTTTTGAGGAACCTCCAGAGTGGCTGCACCAGTTTGCAATAATCCCACCAGCAGTGCAAAAGAGATCATTTTTCTCTGCCTTCTCGCCAACATCTGTTGTTGCCTGTTGTTAATGTTAGCCACTCTGTCAGGTGTGAGGTGGTATCTCATTGTGGTTTTGATTTGTATTTCCCTGGTGATGAGTGATGTTGAGCATCTTTTCATGTGTCTGTTGGCCATCTGGATGTCTTCTCTGGAGAAGTGTCTATTCATGTCTTTTGCCTATTTCTTCACTGGATTATTTGTATTTTAGGTGTTGAGTTTGATAAGTTCTTTATAGATTTTGGATACTAACCCTTTATGTAATATGTCATTTGCAAATATCTTCTCCCATTCTGTTGGTTGCCTTTTAGTTTTGCTGACTGTTTCCTTCACTGTGCAGAAGCTTTTTATTTTGATGAGGTCCCAGTAGTTCATTTTTGCTTTTGTTTTCCTTGCCACCAGAGACGTGTTGAGTAAGAAGTTGCTGCGGCCAAGATCAAAGAGGCTTTTGCCTGCTTTCTCCCTGAGGATTTTGATGGCTTCCTGTCTTACATTGAGGTCTTTCACCCACTTTGAGTTTATTTTTGTGTCTGGTGTAAGAAAGTGGTCCAGGTTCATTCTTCTCCATGTCGCTGTCCAGTTTTCCCAGCACCACTTGCTGAAGAGACTGTCTTTATTCCATTGGATATTCTTTCCTGCTTTGTCAAAGATTAGTTGGCCATACGCTTGTGGGTCCATTTCTGGGTTCTCTATTCTGTTCCATTGATCTGAGTGTCAGTTCTTGTTCCAGTACCATACTGTTTTGTTCATTATAGCTTTGTAGTATAGCTTGAAGTCTGGGATTGTGATGCCTCCTGCTACTATTCTTGCTGGGACCTGAACCTCCCCACCTCACTTTACACAGGTCTTGTAATGCAAATAGTATATGTCCTCCTTGTAAAGGAGTTAATGATTTCTCTAGAATAGAAGGGCCAGATGAGAATGACCTAAGGAAGTTATTCCAGACCACCTGTACTAGATGCTAGGTATCTGGATTCTGAGGACTCCCTGGCTCCAAGGAGTAACACCTGGGGCCTCATCTTTGCTCTAATTGGTTCCAAGATGTCTGAGGGGATATGTACACCAATCCACTGTCCTCAATAAAAAATTCCCTAGATCCCAAGCAAAGTAGAGACTTCCTCTTTTCCAAGTCTCCTGGACAGTCTGTCTCTATACATAGTATCTTCAATTTCTGCTTTCACCTCCTGCTGGCTCACATTTGATTTCCATCCTGCATGAAGTCAAGGACCCTCTTGGTTGGTCCCAGACCCTCTTGGGCTCCTCAGACCTGGCTTGCCTGTATCAGTTGTCCCTCATGGAGACCAAATCTCTAATCATTCCCACTGAACTATCAGAAACAACTTGTTGAAATATTTGAAGAGCTGAAAATGATAGCTTCACTAGAAAACTGTCTCTGGTGTGGGTGAACATTCTGACTCATGTCAGTATCTATAGCAGGAATATTCCTTTAACAGAAAGCCTACAGACTAACCATTGAAATTAATATGCTGTAAGTGGTTTTATTAATTTTTGGACCCCACTGAAGCTACAAAAGTTACGTATCTCTCAAAACCTCTTCTCCACTTTTACTTCCCCTATTGACTAAACTCAATCAAAAAGAGAAAATAAGCACAACGGGAAAGCCCAACATTAATCTGAGTCTTGGTGTCTTATATCTTGTACAGTAGACCTTTCTTTGAGATCTATAAATAATTGTTCAGCTTTTGAAATTGTTGTTATTATAAAGGTGTTGATCAAGAACAGGCAGATACCCCGGTATTCAAGTCACTTTCAATATCCACTGCACATGGGTTATGTTTGGGAAAGCTTTATCTATAAATATAGCAAATAAGAATAATACACATCTTGTAATTAGTCTGTATTGATACAAAATTCCAGCTGTATGCTTTAAAATCTTATTCACATTTCTAAAATGTTTCAAAAATAAACTATAGTATAAATGTTACAATTTAAGAAATGGAAGTCTAAAATAATTCAGTCTGAGCCTCTTCCCTTCCACATATTAGTATATAAACAATGTTAGCTATAGTAATCAAAACAATGTGTCACTGGCATAAAAACAGACACATAGACCAGTGGAATAGAATAAAGACACCAAAAATAAACCCACATACACAATAAGCTAATCTTTGACAAAAGCACCAAGAATACATAACGGCCAAGAATACACAACGGGGAACGGATAGTATCTTCCTAAATGGTGCTGGGAAAACAGAATATCCACATGCGCAAAGACCAAAATTGGACCCTTATCTCACACCATACACACAAAAAAAACCTCAAAATGGATTAAAGACTTAAACGTAAGACCTGGAGTCATCAAACTCCTATGAGAAATTCTAAGGAAAATGCTTTTTGACATTGGTCTTAACAATTATTTCTTTTGGATATGACACCAAAAGCATAAGCAGCGAGAGCAAAATAAGCAAGTGGGATGGCATCAGACTAAAAAAGCTTCTGTACAGCAAAAGAACAACCAAGAAGATGAAAGGCAACCTATGAAATAGGAAAAAAAAAATTGCAAACCATATATCTGATAAGGAGGTTAATATCCAAAATATATAAGGAACACATACAATTGTTAAATTGATTAAACGAGGAAGCCAAGAGACTGAGTTGACACTAACCTCTCAGTGAGCAAACCAGTAAGCCTGTAAATGCCTCCAGATTAGGAAGCCAAAACATTAAGGACAACCAATCCCAAGCAGCCTAACAGGCTTTTAGCTATAGCCAATCAAAAATTTCCTTACTTTGCTTCTGCCTTTTTTTTTTCCTTCCTATAAAAGCCTCTTAAGCTCGTGTGGGTGGAGCATTCTTTACCCTGTCCTTTTTGCCTCTGCTGAATTTTAGCCAATTTTTACTCATGGAAACCCTTGGAATGTTTAATATGTCTCAGTCTACCTTTTAACAGTTCTAGTGTCAGGATAAGAAACCAAAGGAGGCCCCCAACAATACCAAAGAGCAAGTGTGGGTACCTATTGAGCCTCTGTAGCTCACTGCTTTCTTGCTGCCTCCAGTGGGTAAATCCCTCCTATGTCCTGGACCCCTGCTCTGCAGGTCTTCATTAGGAGCTTTCAGACTTGACCTGAGGTTGGGTGTGTGTGTGTTTTCTTTCCCTGGGCTGGCGTCTTACTGGCTCCCATTTAAAAACTCTTCCCGGGGAGGGTCTGACTTAGAAACCCAACCCCTTCTGCTGTCGGACTATCTCTGACTTAGAAACCAGAGGGTCTAGGGTCAGACTGGGGTCGACTCAGAAACCAGACCAGTCCGGGATCAGAATGAATCTAAGAAACAGGGCTGAGGCCGGCGTGAGGTCTCAGGTGAGTGAGATTTTGTTCTAAGGCTCAACCAGCAGGTTAACCTACCAAAGATAATCTTGAATTACAGTGGCCACAGCAGAAAACTTTTAACCATCTTGGATAAGCACATCCATTAGGAGGTGCCCTAGAGAAAAAAGAAACCTCAGCCAAGCATTCACCATAGTTTATTTGTCCTCCTCTACAGTTTCTGGTGACCAGGATGGGACTTGCTGGGATATCCCACTCACTCCAGAGCCTGCAGCCAGATTCGGGGAAAACTGGCAGGAGACTGCAACGGGTAAGAACTCTTAGAAAGCCAACTCTACTGGTGGAGAAAGGAAGGCAAAATTTCACACTGTCCCTTCCTTTCTAAATTCAGATGGGGAGGAGAAAACATTGGTTATTGATCTTTTCTCTCCCAGGGACTGCTTATTGCTTCTTTTTTTGTCTTCGGTTGTTTCCTGAGAATCTGGCTAGAGCATCCCAAAATATAGCCAAACAGAAATGTGGTTGTTCCCTATTTGTGGTTACATATGGCTGAAGAGAAATGTGGCTGACACTGCATTTGCCCTTAGGGTTCTATGCACTGTGCTGGCTCCCAGGCGAATTGTCTAAAAGAAATAACCTTTCTTTGGTTATTTTTGGGAGTAGCTTGGATTTTGGGAGAGTAGTATCTTTTTCACCCTCTTTGGGTCCGTGTTTTTTTGGTGTGTGTGTGTGTGTGTGCGCGTGTGTGTTTTAATACTGCCAGGAATATTTACTGTTTGTTCAGGCTGAAGAGGAACAACATACTTGAACTTTGTTGTTGTCATGTTTAAAAGTAGCTCCTAGGGGAACCTGACTGGCTTATTCTAATGAGTGTCTGACTCTTGGTTTTGGCTCAGGTCATGATCTCACGGTTCTTGAGTTCAAACCCCACATTGGGCTCTGTGCTGACAGCGCAGAACCTACTTGGGATTCTCTCCTTCTCTCTGCCCCTACTCCACTCATGCTCTCCCTCTCAAAATAAATAAAGAAACATAAATAAATAAAGTAGCTCTATGGTAAGAAATCGACCAAATTGGAAGGTGGTACTTATGGTCTGATACAAACTTATTATTTATTTTTTTATTGAGGAGTAACTGACATATAACATTATATGAGTTTCATATGTACAATGTAATGATTCACTGTTTGTATACCTTGGGAAATGGTCGCCACAAGTCTGGTTACCATCCATCACCATGTAAAGTCACAATTTTTTTTTTCTTGTGATGGGCACTTTTAAGATTTACTCCCTTAGCAACTTTAAATATGCAGTTAATCATGCTATAAATTATATCCCCATGATTTATTTGTTTTATAACTGGAAACTCGTACCTTTTGACCCCCTTCATCCATTTTTCCTATCCCCAACCCCCCTTGCATCTGGCAACCACCAATCTGTTTCCTGTAACTATGAGTTTCATTTTGTTTTGTTTTGTTAATTTGTTTTGTTTATTTAGATTACATACCGAAGTGTGTATTAGTCTTTCTGTGATTGACTTATTTCACTTATAATACCTTCAAGATCCATCCATGCTGTCCCCAATGGCAAGATTTCATTGTTTGTTATGGCTGAGTAGTATTTTATTGTATATATAAATTATGCATTATATGTAATAGATATATGAATTATATATATATCACACCTTCTTTATCCATTCATCCATCAATGGACACTTAAGTTGTTTCCATGTCTTGGCTATTGTAGAAAATGGTACAATGAACATTTTTTTTTTAGATAAATACCCAAAAATGGAATTGCTGGATTATATTGTTCATTTTTTTAATAAAATAAAATAAAAATAAATAAAATAATAAATAAATAAAAGTCAGTTTAAGTTTGCTGATTCAAGAAAGGCATACCTTTAGAGTTATCAGCATTAAATACAGTAATTTCATTCTACCTAGGTTCACTAAAAGTCAAATAGGCTCATGCTATTGGTGCAGACCTTATGGAAAATATTATGGAGGTTCTTCAAATAATTAAAAAATAGAAATACCATATGATCCAGCAATCCCATTTCTGGGTGTATATCCAAAGGAAATAAAATCAGTACCCCAAAGAGATATTGGCACTCTTATGTTTATTTCAACATTATTCACAATAGCCAAGATATGGAAACAACCTAAAGGTCTATCAATAGATGAATCAATAAAGGAAATGAAAATATATACACACATAGCAGTGTGAGTCACTGCTCTTTCATATATTAGTATATAAACACATAAAAATCAAATATTTTTGAACTTCAATTTTCTTCTTTCAGCCATATATGTATAAATATTAAATACATATTTTGGGTCAAGTATTTAATAGTTGAGGCAGATATAAAGATGTATAGTCTTGGGGTGCCGGGGTCGCTCAGTCAGTTAGGCGTCCAACTTTGGCTCAGGTCATGATCTTACCATTTGTGGGTTCGGGCCCGGATCCAGCTCTATGCTGACAGCTCAGAGACTGGAACCTGCTTCCGATTCTGTGTCTCCCTCTCTGCCCCTCCCCTGCTCACGCTCACATCTCAGAAATAAACATTTAAAAAATGTTAAAAAAGAAACCACCAAAAACATTAAGAAAAAAGATGTATAGGCTTAAACCAAAACCCAAAGCAGCAGTTTATTTCTTTCAAAATACCTGAAAAAAATTAACTTTAAGAATTACTTTTTCATGTTTGTTTTTATTTTTATTTCTAATTGTGTAAAATAGTTGGGAAATAAAAGGTAAGCTTTCAGATGTATATATACATACATACATACATATGTTGCTTTCCTTTTATAAATGTTTTCATTTCCTCCTGTTCTCCAAAAGAAATTTCGCTTTGTATACACTTCTTGGTTTTGTTATTATATCTTCACAGCACCATTAAAGTTATTTTTCCACTGTGACCCAGCTTCCATTTTTGCTGTTGAGAAGTTCAATTTCAATTTAATATTTTTGTGCTTTGATGTAATGTGACTTGCTACTTTTAATTCTAGTTTTTAATTATTTAAAGATCTTATGAATTGTGTTTCGTCAAACACATCATGTTGTTTCTTTTTTTTTAATTTTTATTTTGTAGAGAGAGGGAGCGAGTGGGGGAGGGGCAGAGAGAGAGGGAGACAGAGAATCCAAAGTGGGCCCCACATTGATGGCAGAGAGTCCAATGAGGAGCTCAAACTCACAAACCCTGAGATGCTTAGCTGACTGAGCCACCCAGGTGCCTGCATCATGCTGTTTCTGCAGAGAGTTGCACATAGCTAAGGATATAAGCATTTCCTCATTACCTCTTTGACAGTCAGTGAAAAGCATATTTGTTGTGCCATTATCATTGCCCCTTAAATTTGTTTGTAGTTGGTCTTCTAATACTTTGCATACCTGGACAAAAAACATCAAAATTTTAACTTGGGGTTAAAATTGCTAAGCAGAATGGAAAAATGCTAAAACATTCTATGTGAATATTTATTTTTATTTTATTTTTCATTTTCGAGCCCTGCCTCCTCGTGAATACTTAAATTTTTAGAGAATGTGTAAAATCAACATTGAAACTATCTATGCTTGAATTTGATGTTGACTTGATCAACTCTGTGAAAGTAAAAGCTAAAGCCAATATTAATTTTTTGTTAATTTCCCTCATAGAGGCAATTCATAGATTTTTAAGAAAAAAAATATTAAAGCTATAAGCATTTTATTTCCCCTTTGCAACAAGGATTTATAAATTCCAAAGCCATATTTAACATACATTTTATAAGTGCCTCAATTTACAGAAGGTGAGAAGAGAAATTTTCTATCTGCCCTTGTAACCAGGGGAAATTTTTATAGCATTCGTGACATTGATGAGCTGAGACTTAGAGGAATGTATGCTTACCTGATTATCTTATCATGGGATTTTCACTTTTTGCATTTGTTTCTGGTCAGTTTCTGCTGCCTGTGATATTGAGAAACCTAATGGCCAGTAATGACCACACAATGACTCTGTACTTATTTGGATCCAGATTTTCCTTTGTCATCAAATCAGACTCTGTGGTATCTCTTAATCTTGTCCTACATCAGCCCACACAATTCAAATAAGTTTGTTGCTTTATTTTATTAGGGCTTAATCAAAAATTGAAAATTATTTTCATTTTCTGCTTGCCAGTTCTCCAGGAACAAAATCTTTATTAAAAAAGGTGCTTTGTCTAATGCGTCAACTCTCTGGTTTTACTTGTTATAACATTAATGCGTGCACCTGCTGGTGTTTCAAAATGTAAAACACTTCTGTAATTCTACTTTGTGAAATACTGGAGATAAAGAGTCTTCGGGGGATTGGGGGACAGAAATAAGAGCCTTGTCTATATCAAGTGCTATCTGAGGTGTTCTCCTTAGTTTCTCAAAAATCTTTTCCTCTACACTTGTTTCTTTTTTCATTGTCAAATACCTCTCCGTGAAGCCACAGTTGAATTTAAAAGTTTTTAATAGATTTCTTGCAAACCTAAATCTTTCTTAGAAGCCTCAGATCAAACGATCTTTAAATTAATTCCAGTAGTACAGTTGTTTTTGGTCCCCAAAATCATACTGAACCATAAATTTTATCCCCATCTCCATGGAATAAGTCATCTATAATTTCTTTGATGTTTACTCTCTAATACAAAGTGAAAATTTGGGTTAAAATCTTCCAAGTCAACAGCACAATTGCTCTAAACTTTGAGAGAAAAATGCTTGGTTGATAATATTAGTCACTATATTTTAGGTAATAGATTCTCAATACTGTTAAAATGCTCTATGCTTGTAAATCACAATACAAAAAAAGTATATTCTGTGGGCATGTTTATATTGAGTATATGTGTATACACATGTGGTTATTTGTATTTTTATGTACTTGACAAATAATCTGGCCAAGATATTTCTCCGAAAATTCTCTTGTTTATTTCAAGATTACTTTAGGAACGATATATACCTAATTAATTATGTTTTACATCCTAATCATTTAAAATTGATGTCTTTTGATAGTTGATTACAAATACAGTACCTAGAAAAAAAGAGAATGGTACCCTTGTACATTTTTTCCACCTTTAGTTCTGTCAGTTACTACCAAAGACATGTTTCTTACGTTATAATGACAGCTTACAATATCCTGACATAGATTTCTATTTTATTTTAGTAAGCATTGAGTGTTTTGCTTAGTTCTAATTATTTTAATAAGATTCATTCAGCTAATGTAACTTTTGTTATTTATTTATTTACTTTTTTTGGTGGTTAGGTATTTATTTGAAAATAAAATGCATTATGGGAAATTGATTTCAGTTTCAATAGAAAAGTACCTAATAGATATGCAGACAATGAAAAAGAAAACTAAATTAAAAGATCCATTTTGAAGACAAAGCTTGTCTTTGAATTCCCATTTATAATCCATTACTTTTATAACCCTACACCTCTTCAATGATTCTGAGTAACACTCTGTGAATTTTGCCTGAAATCTGGCTCAGACACTTTTCACATTTGAAACATATTTTACAACTGTAGAACTCAGTTAAACATATTTAACCGCTAATCTATATGACAAGGTATATTGACCATTAAAGAGTTCTTAGATAAAATCTGGGGTTGATTTTACTTTAATCAGCCATTCTATAAAGCCAAGAATTAAATAACACTGGATTAAATATAACAAATATTAATAAGGAGTAAGAACAAGTAAAAATAAATTATTAAGGAGAGAGAGAGACAGAGACAGTGAGATAGAGTTCTTTTACATTCCAAAGAAGGAGTCTGATTTCAATAAAGGTGAGTAAAATGTAATGTAGCAAGAATTCTTCCCAGACATTTTAGCATTCAAATTATGGCAGGCATGTTGCGTGGTACAGTTTTACAAGCCTGCAAAACAGTAACATTAATGGTCCAGTATCTTTAAAAATCATAAGTCTGCAAAATGATTCACTTGCCACGCATATTGAATATTAATAACACCAAGGAGTTGTGTTTATTAACCTTTTACGTTAATGGTCAGAAATGGAACATGCTGAGAACAATTGCACGACAGAAGGGGGAAATGTTTCTGACGACTGTTGGGTTTCATTTGACAGTTCATAAAAACCATCAAGTACGTATTATGTTAGATTAGCTGAGATCTGGATTCCATATGACAAGTCATTATTATTAAAGGCAAATGGAGGGTATTTTCAAATACACCCTGGAGTGAGGTAGACTAAAATATGATGGTGCACTCTTGAATGTCAAGGACATTTTGTGCAGTCTGTAGTGGAAAACCACATGTAATGTGCAGTTTGGGAACTATTTCATGTTCCTCTGAAGACCTCAAAGCATCACACTGAATATTTTATTGGAATCTGTCACACTCTGCTATAGGTTCAAGTGCATAACAAATATTTATAGACAATCATCATTTTGATGACAGAGAATGTGTGAGAGCGAATAGTTAGAATATGAGTAAGTGTGTAATGTCCTTACTCTTTCTATTTCCTTTTCATTTTTTTTTTACTTACAAATGATCAGTCCAGTTGCACATAATCTATAAGTCACTCCCTGTTAGAAAAGCAGAGTTATGAATGACTGCATGAGTTTTCAATAATGTAGTAAGTGATGAGCTATGATTCTAATTGTGCCTTCCTAAATGTCAGTTACACTCATTAAGAAGCGTGAAGACTTTTGGGAGTAGGGTGATTTTGTTTTAAGAATATTAAACTTTTGGGGCGCCTGGGTGGCTCAGTTGGTTGAACGACCAACTTCGGCTCAGGTCATGATCTCATGGTTTGTGAGTTCGAGCCCTGCATTGGGCTCTGTGCTGACAGCTCGGAGCCTGGAGGCTGCTTCTGATTCTGCGTCTCCCTCTCTCTCTGCCCCTCCCTGCTCATGCTCTGTCTCTCTCTGTCTCAGAAATAAATAAATGTAAAAAAAAATTAAAAAAAGAATATTAAACTTTTAAAGTATTCACATATTGGTAACCTCAGAAGCTAGTGCTTTGTTAGGATACAGAAAATCTAAAATTTGACCACATAAAAGGTACAGCATGAGAGTTTTGTGTATAATAAAAACAAAGAACTTGGAATCAGTAGACCCAAATGAGACTGTGTTCTTAGCCTGCCGTTTAATATGTGACCAACCCTAAGGAAATGGCATAACCTCTCTGAACCTGTTTTCTCAATTAATTTCAATCCAAGCCATGTCACAAGTTTTTGCCTAGAATTATATATAAGTGAGAAATTTTGTAAGCTCTACAAAGTTAAGGAAAAGAAACAAACTGTTATTAATAGTTGCAATTTAAATAATAACAGCTGGCCATTAATTGCCTGGGTAATGGGTTAAGGGCGTTTGGGAAGAGACAAGCAGGAAGAATTACAAAGGGGTAAAAATCAACTTTTGTGGATTATATACATGTTCATTAACTTGATTGCGATGATGGTTTCATTTGTATATGTGTATATATGTGCATATATATATATATGTATATATATACACAAACATACATATATACATATACATATATATACACACACACACATTTTAAATGTTTGAGTTTATTATATGTCAATTATATTACAATAAACCTGTTTTAATGGGCTGCCTGGGTGACTCAGTTGGTTAAACATCAGACTCTTGATTTAGGATCAGGTTATGACCTTATAGGTCATAGGTTCGAGCCCGGTATTGGGCTCTGTGCTGACAGTGTGGACCCTACTTGGGATTCTCTCTCTCCCCTCTCTGCCCTCCCCACTTGTTCACACTCTCTCTCTCTCTCAAATAAATATTAATTTTTTTTAAAGTACTAGGGTTATTACCATTGCAAGAAGTATATATATATACATACATATATTATATATATACATATGTATGTGTATATATATATACATATATATATGTGTGTGTGTGTGTGTGTATATATATGTGTATATATATATATATATATATATATATATATATATACACATGGTAAAAGACAAAAGACACTGGGCACAAAAGAATACACAATGTTCCTTGATTCCTATAAAGTCAAAAAAAGGGGAAAAATTATATAGTATTAGAAGTCAAGATAATGGAAACTATTAAGAAAGAGGATAAAAGTAGTAATTGAGCAAGAAAATAATGAGATATTGAAAATATCCTATCTCCTTACCTGGATTGTAGTTACATGACAAATCATGTTTGTTATTACTTCTTGAGATATATGTGATAATTTGTGCATATTTACTTATGTGTGTTATATTTCAATTAAAATTCATAAGGAAGGGATGATTTGTGAGCAAGGGTCATCTGAATTGGAACCCCTTGACCACCATTTGCATACTTTGCCAACCATGAACTGAATTATTTACCTAGATCAGTAAAGTTCTCTATCTCCATAAGACCTAAAGGTTCACCATAAGAACCTAAAAGGTTCAGTTTTATAGTTCTGCTAAGGCACTAACTAATAAGGCTTTTGGTATGCCCCCAAGAGCAATTTTTGGAAGAGAATAGGATGTTATCTGGTACATGGATCACTCTGGTTTCTCCATAGGAAAGGAACCAATATGATACATATGCATGGGTTTATTATAAGAAATTGGATGACAGTTATTGAGGCTAAAAAGTCCCAAGATCTGTAGTTAGCAAGTTGGGGACTCAGGAGTGTCAATGCTATAGTTCTGATGGGAAATATTAGAGTTTGGGAACAGTCAAGAAAGAATTCTTGGAACATCTTTGGTGCAAAAAAGGTGGTTTTATTAAAGCTCAGGGACAGGACCTGTGGGCGGAAAAAGCAACACTGGAGTTGTGAGGAGTGACTGATTACATACCCTCAAGTTGGAAGGGGGTTAGGGATAGCCTAGTTCTCTAAGGAATTTGGAAACAAGGTTTCCAGGACCTTAAGTGGTCATTTACTACTGTCTAGTAAAACCTAAGTCTTGAGACCCTTCAGATATATGTCAGTTGGTCATTTGCTTGGAGGATGATTGCAAACATACATCTTGGGGTAAGGGGTAGAGAAAAAGGAAGTTCCCAAAGGGATTTTCTTATATTAAAGAAGACTTACAGGATCCTGGAAGTCAGGCTAATGTCAAGCTAAGGTTGTCTTTTGCCTCTAGCAAAGTATTAACACTGAGGCAGTTGAATATTTAGAGGAAGATCACTCTGTCTGTCTCAAGTACTTGTCAAGGCTGTAAGTTATAAGGAAGCTTAATTTTACTACTATATTTCTTTTGCCTTTGTTCTCCACATCAGTTCCATCTGAGTTCAAAGGCCTGAGAACCAGGATAGGTGATAAAAATTCCAGGCTCAAGTCTGAGTCTAAAGGCAGGAGAAGACATGTGTCCCAGCTTTTATTTAAAAATAAATAGTTGGGGCGCCTGGGTGGCGCAGTCGGTTAAGTGTCCGACTTCAGCCAGGTCACGATCTCGCGGTCCGTGAGTTCGAGCTCCGCGTCTGGCTCTGGGCTGATGGCTCAGAGCCTGGAGCCTGTTTCCGATTCTGTGTCTCCCTCTCTCTCTGCCCCTCCCCCGTTCATGCTCTGTCTCTCTCTGTCCCCAAAATAAATAAACGTTGAAAAAAAAATTTAAAAAAATAAAATAAATAAATAAATAAATAAATAGTTAAGGGGCGCCTGGGTGGCTCAGTCGGTTAAGCGGCCGACTTCGGCTCAGGTCATGATCTCGCGGTCCGTGAGTTTGAGCCCTGCGTCAGGCTCTGTGCTGACAGCTCAGAGCCTGGAGCCTGTTTCGGATTCTGTGTCTCCCTCTCTCTGACCCTCCCCCATTCATGCTCTGTCTCTCTCTGTCTCAAAAATAAATAAACGTTTAAAAAAATTAAAAAAAAATAAAAATAAATAGTTAAGTTTTACATAATCCACAAGTTACTCCTCTGTTAGAAAATTAAATCGTACAAAAAATTTAAATCAGGAATTACTGGGTGATTTTCACCCAATTAGAGCAAATTTTCTCTTACTCAGGTTATTTGTTCTATTCAGACCTTCTAAGAATTGGATGAGACTCACCCAGATTGGGTAGGGCAATCTGCTTTCCTCAGTCCACCAATTCAATTGTTAATCTCAACCAGAAGCAGCCCACAAACATCCCTAGAAATAACATTTAACCAAGTATCTAGGCCCCCACCATCTGGGCCAAGGTCCGGTCAGGTTGACACTAAAAAATTAACTGTCTTAACTGTCACAATAAGGACAAAGGACAGAGGAATTGGAGACAGCATTGAGAAAGGCAAAAAAGTCCGTTCAGGCCTGCAGAAGATAGCGTGAAAAAAATGCCCACTGTCCCAATCGAAGGAGGGACACAGAGACTCAAGCACAGTGAATTGAGGCTTTAATCAACATTCTTGCAAGTGCAGGTGTCTGATGGGCAGGCACACTCAGGGCAGTGAGAGCAGACAATTTATTTCTTAGCCTGCAAGTCCCTCCCCTGGTTCCTCATTGGCTGAGTACTACAGAGGTTACAGCTTTACCCCGACATCGCCTATGCCCAAATAAGGCAAAAAGTAGTCTGATTGGAATAAATGTACCTTTCCTGAGGTGACTCTGAGACTTTCAGTTCCTCCTTTGTTCTTTGGAGCATGCTCATTGCAAAGCATGTGAAAGTAAGCCCGCCAAATGGAGAGGGGAAGAAGAACCAGGAAGTAAAGTATACAAGGGTTTGGAATTCCATTATGAGTGGGGGGAGGTTCATATATATTTCCAATCGGTTGTAAACCTACTGTCACCTAGACAGCACAGTTTTTATTTGGTATTTCTAAAAATGAATCATCTCCCTTACTTCTCATACCTGGAATGACCAAAACAGAATCCAACCAGCCATATATGCTTTGCAGTCTTCAGTTGTGAATTCCAGAGACACTGAATCTTAATCTCTCCTTCAGAACCCTACCAATGTCACCACCAGGCCTGCCCATCCATACTACCTAAATATTGCTGAATTCCTTTTGATTTTATGTTTACTACCAGCGCTCTAATTCAATTGGCCATCATCCATTAATTAGGTCCAGTGTCTGTGCTTTTGACCTAGTTTTCTGTGTGACTCTTGCTGCTGTAATCCATTTTCTAACTATCAGCTAGATTGATTTTTGTAACACATATATTGAATCGGTCAATTAAAGTAATTAGTGCGGGTTCTCCATTGTACTTAGAACAAAATCCCATAGTCCTATAATGACCTACAGGGTCCTGAATGAACTGGTTGGTCCTTTCCTTTCTCCCAGACCCTATATTACACTTAATAACTCTGTTACAATATTAGGCTTCTCTGTGTCTGGGAAATTCTGCAAATTAATCCCTGCCTCAGAGTAGTCACATAAAGTACTCTTTCCACAGAATGCTCTTGCCTCATTCAACCCCAGCGAACTGTTTCTCGTCATTGAGGGCTCAGCCTAAATGCTACCTTTTCAGAGACTGTCTATGTCGACCTTTTCTCAAGTTTCTAGTTTACAGTTTCGATTGATCATTCTGAGTTAGACACTTCTCATAAAGAGTGGTAATTTTTTTCTATTTTTCACTTGCTCCCTTTGCCAGTTTTTGCATATCCATTTGTACCCAGTTTGGACAGGCAGAAGTAGGTGGTAAAAAGGAAAGGGAGACCTACGCTGCAATGTTATCTATCGTTGTACTAAGTTGGCACTAACTCTAGTAGCAATAAATACACTATTACTATGAATATTTTGATATCACAGCATGGTCCTGAATAAAATGTTGATTTCACAATTTTTAGTGCATAAGATTTGAAATTCCGTAAATATTTTGCCATTCACCAAAGTGTATTTAATGACATCATTTTTATTTCATAACTGAAGTTATGACCTAACTTTGATTTATATCATTCTAGCAATTTCTCTGATGAAAGAAAATCCAAATGGGGAAAAATAGCTGCAAATGTGAGCAAATATCTGATCTGCATCTGTAATTATTCTCAGTGTATCTAACGGAGCCGTTCCTTGAAAGTACCTCTCTGGCACTGCTTTTTCACAAATAGGTAGAAATGAGTAAGAGACAAATGTTCATTGAGATATAAAATTTCTACTAAAACCTCACCTGGACGCACTGCAAACTGAGGAGTTGATTCTCTACACAAAACTAGGCTCACATTTGGGGCTGGCTGGTAGAAATCATGAATTAGAAACAAGCAGGTTTGTTTATTTAAAGGATATATAAAGACAAAAATAATGTATTGGAATAATTGTTTTAATGGGCCAGACATTCAATATGAAAGAGAAAAAAATGACTCTTTAGAAGAGGAAACTTAGAGTGCAATATTGTATAAAGAGAGACACACATAAATACATTCCGGTAGAGTAAAATTCATTCTGATGCTGATTATACGTTTACACAATGGAAGGTACTTGAGTGATAAAAATCAATTGCCTTTTTCTTATATTTCAGTTATCATCAAGGTATACCCATAGAAAAGGATAAAGAGTGTAGTCCAGTTTATAATGACAAGGTATAACTCCAAATGGTGGGGAAAGTTTAGAGGCTAGACCACATAATAGAAATAGGAATACTCCAAGAAGTGAGTGAAATCTCTGAAACATAAGAAGATGTGTTGCTTTGTTTCCTATATCAGAGGGAGAAAGTTCACTGGTTTGGTTATAAAAGAAAAAAAAAAAAAAGTTCAGTCAATTAGAGCATAACAGCCTTTTATAATATTTATCTCGGCGTGGTACAGAAGCGATTTGGATTTTTGATTTCACAATGCCTGTGTATTTTTATATATTGCTATTACAAGTAATCTATTTTGTATCATTCTACATAAATAATAAGCTGTAACTTTAAATTCATTGTTTCCCCTACTTGAGTTACAAGTTCTTTTAATTTGTTGATGAAAATTGATGGATCAAAATGGAATTTTGATGGTAAAGCCTCAGGTCATAAAACGCTTCATTTACATATCACATAGAATAGCACTTTCAATTTTTGCATTATTCTAAAATGTAACTGAGTATAACAACATTATTCTTTGCTGCACTGGAAGCGGCACAGTACATTAGCATGATTGTGGATTGATTAGATTTCATTCTACATTGATGAGTCAAAGGAGACAGCACAGGGACCGTGCTGACTCCGAATTTATGAAATGGCAAGTAAAACACTGTCCGTTAACCAAGCGGCAGTTAAAGTTATTTCCGATTCCCTGAGAATCCATTCTAAACTCTACATCATAAATACCATAGGGCATTGAACCCTGAGTAAACTAAACTAAACTAAAAGAATGAAACTTGTATATCTCAACTGCAGTGATTTGTTTTGGGGTGGGGGGAGGCAGCTATTACCTCAAAGATAACAATGCTACCATTTATCTCAAGGGAAACAAAATATGTCAGCTTTACCATTGAGGTATCGCAAACCTGGCCAAGAGCGATCTAGAAATCAAAACAACAGGATTGGTACGTAGGTGATGTCCTGAACAAATCTGTATGAATACAAGGCTACTCTAATTTACATTGACACACAGATTCCAGGAAGATGGCGGCGTAGGAGGACGCTGGGCTCACCGCGCGTCCTGCTGATCAATTAGATTCCACCTACACCTGCCTAAATAACCCAGAAAACCGCCAGAGGATTAGCAGAACGGAGTCACCGGAGCCAAGCGCAGACGAGAGGCCCACGGAAGAGGGTAGGAAGGGCGGCGAGGCGGTGCGCGCTCCACGGACTGGCGGGAGGGAGCCGGGGCGGAGGGGCGGCTCGCCGGCCAAGCAGAGCCCTGGAGTCTGGCCTGCAAAAGCGGAGGGGCCTGACGGACTGTGTTCCGACAGCAAGCGCGACTTAGCGTCTGGGAGGTCATAAGTTAACAGCTCTGCTCAGAAAGCGGGAAGGCTGGAGGACAAAGGGAGGGAGAGCTGCTGAGCCCCCGGACGACAGAGCTCAGTTTGGCGGGGAACAAAGGCGCTCGCCAGCGCCATCTCCCCCGCCCATCCCCCAGCCAAAATCCCAAAGAGAACCAGTTCCTGCCAGGGAACTTCCTCGCTCCGCGCAAACACCCAACTCTGTGCTTCTGCGGAGCCAAACCTCCGGCAGCGGATCTGACTCCCTCCCGCTGCCACAGGGCCCCTCCTGAAGTGGATCACCTAAGGAGAAGCGACCTAAGCCTGCCCCTCCTGCCCCTGTGCACCTTGCCTACCCACCCCAGCTAATACGCCAGATCCCCAGCATCACAAGCCTAGCAGTGTGCAAGTAGCCCAAACGGGCCACGCCACCCCACAGTGAATCCCGCCCCTAGGAGAGGGGAAGAGAAGGCACACACCAGTCGGACTGTGGCCCCAGCGGTGGGCCGGGGGCAGACATCAGGTCGGAGTGCGGCCCCGCCCACCAACTCCAGTTATACACCACAGCACAGGGGAAGTGCCCTGCAGGTCCTCACCACGCCAGGGACTATCCAAAATGACCAAGCGGAAGAATTCCCCTCAGAAGAATCTCCAGGAAATAACAACAGCTAATGAGCTGATCAAAAAGGATTTAAATAATATAACAGAAAGTGAATTTAGAATAATAGTCATAAAATTAATCGCCGGGCTTGAAAACAGTATACAGGACAGCAGAGAATCCCTTGCTACAGAGATCAAGGGACTAAGGAACAGTCATGAGGAGCTGAAAAACGCTTTAAATGAAATGCAAAACAAAATGGAGACCACCACAGCTCGGATTGAAGAGGCAGAGGAGAGAATAGGTGAACTAGAAGATAAAGTTATGGAAAAAGAGGAAGCTGAGAGAAAGAGAGATAAAAAAATCCAGGAGTATGAGGGGAAAATTAGAGAACTAAGTGATACACTAAAAAGAAATAATATACGCATAATTGGTATCCCAGAGGAGGAAGAGAGAGGGAAAGGTGCTGAAGGGGTACTTGAAGAAATAATAGCTGAGAACTTCCCTGAACTGGGGAAGGAAAAAGCCATTGAAATCCAAGAGGCACAGAGAACCCCCTTCAGACGGAACCTGAATCGATCTTCTGCACGACATATCATAGTGAAACTGGCAAAATACAAGGATAAAGAGAAAATTCTGAAAGCAGCAAGGGGTAAACGTGCCCTCACATATAAAGGGAGACCTATAAGACTCGTGACTGATCTCTCTTTTGAAACTTGGCAGGCCAGAAAGAATTGGCACGAGATTTTCAGTGTGCTAGACAGAAAAAATATGCAGCCGAGAATCCTTTATCCAGCAAGTCTGTCATTTAGAATAGAAGGAGAGATAAAGGTCTTCCCAAACAAACAAAAACTGAAGGAATTTGTCACCACTAAACCAGCCCTACAAGAGATCCTAAGGGGGACCCTGTGAGACAAAGTACCAGAGACATCACTACAAGCATAAAACATACAGACATCACAATGACTCTAAACCCATATCTTTCTATAATAACACTGAATGTAAATGGATTAAATGCGCCAACCAAAAGACATAGGGTATCAGAATGGATAAAAAAACAAGACCCATCTATTTGCTGTCTACAAGAGACTCATTTTAGACCTGAGGACACCTTTAGATTGAGAGTGAGGGGATGGAGAACTATTTATCATGCTACTGGAAGCCAAAAGAAAGCTGGAGTAGCCATACTTATATCAGACAAACTAGACTTTAAATTAAAAGCTGTAACAAGAGATGAAGAAGGACATTATATAATAGTTACAGGGTCTATCCATCAGGAAGAGCTAACAATTATAAATGTCTATGCGCCGAATACCGGAGCCCCCAAATATATAAAACAACTACTCATAAACATAAGCAACCTTATTGATAAGAATGTGGTCATTGCAGGGGACTTTAACACCCCACTTACAGAAATGGATAGATCATCTAGACACACGGTCAATAAAGAAACAAGGGCCCTGAATGAGACATTGGATCAGATGGACTTGACAGATATATTTAGAACTCTGCATCCCAAAGCAACAGAATATACTTTCTTCTCGAGTGCACATGGAACATTCTCCAAGATAGATCATATACTGGGTCACAAAACAGCCCTCCATAAGTTTACCAGAATTGAAATTATACCATGCATACTTTCAGACCACAATGCTATGAAGCTTGAAATCAACCACAAAAAAAAGTCTGGAAAACCTCCAAAAGCATGGAGGTTAAAGAGCACCCTACTAACGAATGAGTGGGTCAACCAGGCAATTAGAGAAGAAATAAAAAAATATATGGAAACAAACGAAAATGAAAATACAACAATCCAAACGCTTTGGGACGCAGCGAAGGCAGTCCTGAGAGGAAAATACATTGCAATCCAGGCCTATCTCCAGAAACAAGAAAAATCCCAAATACAAAATCTAACAGCACACCTAAAGGAAATGGAAGCAGAACAGCAAAGGCAGCCTAAACCCAGCAGAAGAAGAGAAATAATAAAGATCAGAGCAGAAATAAACAATATAGAGTCTAAAAAAACTGTAGAGCAGATCAACGAAACCAAGAGTTGGTTTTTTGAAAAAATAAACAAAATTGACAAACCTCTAGCCAGGCTTCTCAAAAAGAAAAGGGAGATGACCCAAATAGATAAAATCATGAATGAAAATGGAATTATTACAACCAATCCCTCAGAGATACAAACAATTATCAGGGAATACTATGAAAAATTATATGCCAACAAATTGGACAACCTGGAAGAAATGGACAAATTCCTGAACACCCACACTCTTCCAAAACTCAACCAGGAGGAAATAGAAAGCTTGAACAGACCCATAACCAGCGAAGAAATTGAATCGGTTATTAAAAATCTCCCAACAAATAAGAGTCCAGGACCAGATGGCTTCCCAGGGGAGTTCTACCAGACGTTTAAAGCAGAGATAATACCTATCCTTCTCAAGCTATTCCAAGAAATAGAAAGGGAAGGAAAACTTCCAGACTCATTCTATGAAGCCAGTATTACTTTGATTCCTAAACCAGATAGAGACCCAGTAAAAAAAGAGAACTACCGGCCAATATCCCTGATGAATACGGATGCAAAAATTCTCAATAAGATACTAGCAAATCGAATTCAACGGCATATAAAAAGAATTATTCACCATGATCAAGTGGGATTCATTCCTGGGATGCAGGGCTGGTTCAACATTCGCAAATCAATCAACGTGATACATCACATTAACAAAAAAAAAGAGAAGAACCATATGATCCTGTCAATCGATGCAGAAAAGGCCTTTGACAAAATCCAGCACCCTTTCTTAATAAAAACCCTTGAGAAAGTGGGGATAGAAGGAACATACTTAAACATCATAAAAGCCATTTATGAAAAGCCCACAGCTAACATCATCCTCAACGGGGAAAAACTGAGAGCTTTTTCCCTGAGATCAGGAACACGACAGGGATGCCCACTCTCACCGCTGTTGTTTAACATAGTGCTGGAAGTTCTAGCATCAGCAATCAGACAACAAAAGGAAATCAAAGGCATCAAAATTGGCAAAGATGAAGTCAAGCTTTCGCTCTTTGCAGATGACATGATATTATACATGGAAAATCCGATAGACTCCACCAAAAGTCTGCTAGAATTGATACATGAATTCAGCAAAGTTGCAGGATACAAAATCAATGTACAGAAATCAGTTGCATTCTTATACACTAACAATGAAGCAACAGAAAGACAAATAAAGAAACTGATCCCATTCACAATTGCACCAAGAAGCATAAAATACCTAGGAATAAATCTAACCAAAGATGTAAAGGATCTGTATGCTGAAAACTATAGAAAGCTTACGAAGGAAATTGAAGAAGATTTAAAGAAATGGAAAGACATTCCCTGCTCATGGATTGGAAGAATAAATATTGTCAAAATGTCAATACTACCCAAAGCTATCTACACATTCAATGCAATCCCAATCAAAATTGCACCAGCATTCTTCTCGAAACTAGAACAAGCAATCATAAAATTCATATGGAACCACAAAAGGCCCCGAATAGCCAAAGGAATTTTGAAGAAGAAGACCAAAGCAGGAGGCATCACAATCCCAGACTTTAGCCTCTACTACAAAGCTGTCATCATCAAGACAGCATGGTATTGGCACAAAAACAGACACATAGACCAATGGAATAGAATAGAAACCCCAGAACTAGACCCACAAACGTATGGTCAACTCATCTTTGACAAAGCAGGAAAGAACATCCAATGGAAAAAAGACAGTCTCTTTAACAAATGGTGCTGGGAGAACTGGACAGCAACATGCAGAAGGTTGAAACTAGACCACTTTCTCACACCATTCACAAAAATAAACTCAAAATGGATAAAGGACCTGAATGTGAGACAGGAAACCATCAAAACCTTAGAGGAGAAAGCAGGAAAAGACCTCTCTGACCTCAGCCGTAGCAATCTCTTACTCGACACATCCCCAAAGGCAAGGGAATTAAAAGCAAAAGTGAATTACTGGGACCTTATGAAGATAAAAAGCTTCTGCACAGCAAAGGAAACAACCAACAAAACTAAAAGGCAACCAACGGAATGGGAAAAGATATTTGCAAATGACATATCGGACAAAGGGCTAGTATCCAGAATCTATAAAGAGCTCACCAAACTCCACACCCGAAAAACAAATAACCCAGTGAAGAAATGGGCAGAAAACATGAATAGACACTTCTCTAAAGAAGACATCCGGATGGCCAACAGGCACATGAAAAGATGTTCAGCGTCGCTCCTTATCAGGGAAATACAAATCAAAACCACACTCAGGTATCACCTCACGCCAGTCAGAGTGGCCAAAATGAACAAATCAGGAGACTATAGATGCTGGCGAGGATGTGGAGAAACGGGAACCCTCTTGCACTGTTGGTGGGAATGCAAATTGGTGCAGCCGCTCTGGAAAACAGTGTGGAGGTTCCTCAGAAAATTAAAAATAGACCTACCCTATGACCCAGCAATAGCACTGCTGGGAATTTATCCAAGGGATACAGGAGTACTGATGCATAGGGGCACTTGTACCCCAATGTTCACAGCAGCACTCTCAACAATAGCCAAATTATGGAAAGAGCCTAAATGTCCATCAACTGATGAATGGATAAAGAAATTGTGGTTTATATACACAATGGAATACTACGTGGCAATGAGAAAAAATGAAATATGGCCTTTTGTAGCAACGTGGATGGAACTGGAGAGTGTGATGCTAAGTGAAATAAGCCATACAGAGAAAGACAGATACCATATGGTTTCACTCTTATGTGGACCCTGAGAAACGTAACAGGAACCCGTGGGGGAGGGGGAGGAAAAAAGGAAAAAAAAAAAAAAAAGAGGTTAGAGTGGGAGAGAGCCAAAGCATAAGAGACTGTTAAAAACTGAGAACAAACTGAGGGTTGATGGGGGGTGGGAGGGAGGAGAGGGTGGGTGATGGGTATTGAGGAGGGCACCTTTTGGGATGAGCACTGGGTGTTTTATGGAAACCAATTTGGACAATAAATTTCATATATTATAAAAAAAAATAAATAAAATAAAATAAAATTAAAGACATAAAAAAAAAATTTACATTGACACATTCAGGAGTAAATTATTGAATACTGTTATATATCAGACACTGTGTTAAGCTCTGAGGATACAGTAGTGAGCGAGACATTTTTTTTTTCTGAAACATTTTATTATTGTCCATTAAGACTTAATTTCTCAGCAAAAATTGCGAAGTTGGCGCTTTTTTTCCTATGCCTTTTATTTTCCTTTGGTTTCAAGGTCATGGCAATATCTTGTTTCTCCTTCTCACCTCTCTGACTTTTATGTTACTGTCTCAATAAACATTTTCTTTTCTTCTAATTTTAGACTTTCCAAAGGTTTTGCCTCAGAATAGCTCCCAATAGTCATATATATAGCTATGAAGCCTGATCTATGTTTCAGGTTCTGATTCACTTCTGATATCTTTACCCAGATGTATGACTTACTGTCATTCCAAATATAAATATATATATATATTATTCCCTCCCCCCCAGAATCCTGTCCTTTTTAGTTCTTTAACTGGCCCCAATAACTTTCTTTCTACTTGGTTTCAAATCTTTGGCATCGACCTTTTATCTTCCCCCCGCCCCACTGTTTATTATTTACTTATAATTAATTGCCATGTGTAGTAAATACCACCGAATTTCCTTCCTCAAAGACTCTATTCTAATCAGGTCTTAAATATTCTTTGATACACAACCTAATAAAATATTCACACTTCATTACATGCATTCTCTCTTTCCCTTTTCTTCAGGCCATCTCTACTCTTATGAAAGCCCAGGCTTCCCTGTAATTCTAAAATATGTTCAGAAAAATGAACTTAGTGGTGCCTCACCATCTCCTGAAGTAAATGCTGTTTTCATTATAGCATTTAAGACCCTCTGTGTTATAATTACCCCGTGTTTTCCAACTCACATTATCAAGAACTGTGCAGAATCTGAAATTTTAGCCTGATTTCAAGTTTCAGTTTCATGGATACTGGAAGAAAATGTGTCACTCCTGGGTCAGACACAGAACTTTATTACTCACCGCACAGCAGGGAGCAGGAGAGGCAGATTACTCTTGCCTTCCAAGTCCGAGGGTCATGTTGGACGGCTCAGTTGGACAGGGGGCTTGCATCATAGCAGAGAAACTCTCAGTTTATTTATTTATTTTTAAGACGAAATTTATTGTCAAATTGGTTTCCATAGAACACCCAGTGCTCATCCCAACAGGTGCCCTCCTCAATACCCATCACCCACCCTTCCCTCCCTCCCACTCCCCATCAACCCTCAGTTTATTCTCAGTTTTTAAGAGAGTCTTAGAAACTCTGAGTTTAGGGAACCTCGGACTGTTTAAGGAGGAGACACTGAGAAACCTTTCCAAAGTAGTGAAATAGTGCCTTTCATATCCCAGACAGAAAACTGATCTTGTCTTTTCCCCCAGGTGGAGACAACACCCTTGTCTCCTAAGGCTGGTTGTTATGTAAATATCTTCAAAGACAGAGTCTAGAACTGAAGAAGTTAAAAGATGTGCAAACATGCAAAGACCTGCTTAACTAAAATGTATTCCACTCCATTATCTCCCTCTCTATGAACTCTGATTTTATATTAGAGATTTTATATATTTTATATATCAAGGAGGCTTAGGACCCTGATGAAATGTGGTGACCAGTGAAGTAGTGAATTGTTGCTCAGATGAATGTAAATGTAGCTGCAAGGGTTTGTTTTGTGCCCACCTTGATTTTAGTCACTGGATTTTCTACTTTCCTGGTAAATAAAAAAGCCAAACAGCCTGTTGACAACAAATATTCATATTTAAAGTTGCATATAAATGTGCACACAGATTATCCTTTAATTACAAGGGTGTGGCAGGGATAGGGGTAAAACAAGGCAAAACACAGAAGCTTGATGGTACCAGCAGCCGTGTCATTATCCCCATCAAAAAGCAACACCGGATCTTGTTCTGGAAGGAGAATCACATAAACCCAGAAGAATTCCTGAAGAAGAGCAGTGATCTTTAGTCAAGTGACAATAAGCAGCTTGACAAAAGCTCCAGGATGGGGAAAAAGAGAATAAATGTAAAATCCTCATTATTTCATTTTACTTCCTATTTCCAGGGGCAGGCCCCAAAAGCCCGATCTAGTCAGGAGCCAGAGGACATGGGAGCCTATGGATACAAATGGCATAGATCAGTCTCCTGATCCATAAATGACATTGTTGGTTTAACATTCTAGGGCATCCATGTGCAGAATACTTTCCTGTTACATGCAGATGACCAGCTTATACTCTAAGGGGATGGTGAAATGTTGATAGTTGAACATTTTGCAATAGTAGACAAATCAGCATCAACAAGACCATTCTTCTAAGTCCATTCATCACCGTGCATTGTCTTTGCTACTATTGTCTTTTTGTTAGTAGACCCGTTGGGTAAGTGTAATGGTTATTCAGCAAAGCTGTTGACTTAAGTTTGCAGAGAAGGTAACCTTTCCCCTGATTGTTATAAGGTACCCTCTTGTAGATGCCCGGTAGGTATTTATGCAAAACATGAATATTTTCTCAATTTATGTTGTTCCAAGGAGTCCACCCAATGTACCTAACCCACTCCTCCCAATCATCATTTTCTCCCAGTCCCTGACCTCCTTGCCAAGCATTAGTCAGTCTACTCTTATCTGTGACTTAACCTGTTCTTCTACATAATGGGCACATTCAAAATTCTATTCATTGGAAGAATGAAGCCCTCTATGTTTTTTCACGTCTACTCTTTATTAAAGTAAAATTAGTACTTTCCACTGCAGGTTCTTACCAACATACCACGCAAATCCTTCTGTGAAGCAGTTTGATGTTTTTTGTTTTGTTTTGTTTTGTTTTGTTTTTTTCCTCTTGTTAAGTACTCAAAGTAAAGGTAAAGGTGTGGATGAAAAAATATGTATGTTGAGGTAAGAGCAAGTGTTATCCATCATGAAATTTGTGGACACTTTATGAATATACCCAAACTTTTCCATTTATATAATATGTCTATTTTGTAATAAAATGTGGGCACTGCACATGTCCAAATGTACGATTCCATGGGTCTGATGATATCCATGTCAATATATGATTGACAGTTTAGATTACGTAGTTTTTGTTTTTTTGTTTTTTTTGTCCTGCGATCAAATGTTCAGTCTCCACTGGGCCTAGCAGCAGGCCTAGAATTCCTTTAAAAATGAATATGAACCGGGGCGCCTGGGTGGCGCAGTCGGTTAAGCGTCCGACTTCTGCCAGGTCACGATCTCGCGGTCCGTGAGTTCGAGCCCCGCGTCGGGCTCTGGGCTGATGGCTCAGAGCCTGGAGCCTGTTTCCGATTCTGTGTCTCCCTCTCTCTCTCTGCCCCTTCCCCGTTCATGCTCTGTCTCTCTCTGTCCCAAAAATAAATAAACGTTGAAAAAAAAAATTAAAAAAAAAAATGAATATGAACCAATAAAAGGAAGGATAGACTTACTCAGAAACCTTGAAAGTATTTTGTGATTCTCCTGTCAGGACTGCTTGCCAGGACTTTATTCTGCACTCCTATCTGCCTCCCACATTGTTGGAACTGCTGGGTCGTAAGTTCCAAGTGACAGGGAAGCTCACACCAGTCTAGACTTTCTGTGGAGCCTGTTCATGTTTTGGTTCTCATTTAGAAATCTCAACCTTGCAGGTTATTGTGCAAGTAGCTTCTAGGAGCAAGTTCAAATGTGATATATGTGATATATGTTGCCTTTCAAATTCAAAGAGATCCACTAAGAATTGTGTCCTCATCATGGTAGGTAGACAACCACAGCTCAGTTCTCATTTTACAAGGCGATCCTATTCATATCAGTAGGCTCCCTAGAAATTTCACTGGGCTTCTCCTCCACCTTTGGTCAAACATATGTATTGATAAGGCCTCTAATAAATGTGCTTGCTACTCTGCTGACCAGGTATAAATAGCATAATGTTGTTAATGTTATGGGCCAGTGAAATTTTTGTGGTATATAAGAATGGCTGAAACTTCTAAGAAATATATTATGATGGGGTGCCCGGGTGGCTTAGTTGGTTAAGTGTCCCACTTCTCCTCAGGTCATGATCTCATGGTTCGTGTGTTTGCACCCCACATTGAGATCTGCACTAACAGTGTGGAGCTTGCTTGGGATTCTCTCTGTCTCCCCCCTCTTTCTCTGCCCCTCCCCCATTCTCTCTCTCTCTCTCTCTCTCTCTCTCTCTCTCAAATAAACTTAAAAAAATAAAAAGAAATATATTATGATGATGAGCAGGAGGTTTGACCTAGCACTGAGTAAGATATTAAAAGTACACTCTTGTCCCTGTCATGAAAATGAAAAAGGTTTGTGATCTTATTGTTTGGGAGGGAAAAGAAAATACTTACCAGGGCAAAGGCTTTATACCAGCCATTACAAGTTGTCCTGATTTGCTCCAGTAAAGATACCACATCTGAACCAAAGTTGGGATCGGCAATAGCACTTAATGAAGTATTCAATGATTTGTCTTTTTTCACAACCCATCTGAATTTTCACAGCGAGAGAGAGAAGTTAAATAGAGATGGCAGGAGTCACTAGTTCTGAATTTTTTAGGCCTCTACTGGGGGTTCAGAATTGTTTTTTGTTTACTATTTGTCAGGAGTAGTCAATTCCCAGAACTACCACTTAGTCCCTCCCACATTGATAGAGCTCATTTTGAAACCAATAAAATGGTTCTGACAACTATAAAATAGATCTATTCCCACTCTGTACTCTCTACCAGGGCGAAAGATCGTAGAATAAGTCTATAGTCCCATTATATCTACGGCTAGATTAATTTGGGCAAAGACACAATCAGACACCTGACCTCTTCATCAGTTATTTGTCTCCGTTAGTTGTCCCTTACTCTGAGGGATGAGCTTATGGACCAGCCTAATGTTAATTCCAAAATACAGTCACCCCAGAGGTTTGATTATATCTATTTTTGTGGGAAACAGTGACTCTTTGGAAAACTCTAGAGGAGATTCACGCTCTATCCCCCAAGGATCTTTCCCCCAAAGATCTCAGCCTTCCAATCAGTGTAGAGCCTAGTGCTCTCCAAAGTGCTTACAATCAAGAACTGAGTAAGAGGCAGTATATCCCCACCACGGTAACTGCTGCACTTGCCCAACAATCTTGGGCTTTTTCCTTACAAGTATGTCACAGAAAATCATAGCAGGCTACCCAATAGTTTAACTTGTAAGGGATCCACAGAAGGATTAGCCAGGAGAGTTCCCTGTGCATCCCAAACTCTGATCGCGATTTCAGTCCTATGGCTACTGTGGCAACCCGGTCTCTGATACCTGAGTATTGGCACCGACCCTCCACCAATGAAGGAAAGCCTTCATTTCCAGCGAGATCAGGAAACCTAGTCATGTAGCATCCCTCCTTCCTACATTTGGCCTATGAAAGAATGCTCCATATTGAACAAGCTGAGGATTAATTTTCATTAATACTTTGTAACACAGAGAGTCAGAATCCACCCTTGCTGTCAGCCATACTTGTCTAATGATTTCAAAAGTTAAAGGTCTCTCAATAAACTTTTACCTCCGTACCTTTCCTTAACAACTCATTTTCCCTATGTCTGCTCCCTGTGACTATAAAAAGGAACATGACTGTTGCCTTAAAACTTAGTACCACCACCACTTGATAGGACACTGCCTTGCCTTCTAAGTACTCTTCATTCCATATTATAACCAGTGATATTCTGGATACTTTTGTTGGCATAGTATGGAATAGATCACATATATCTTATTTACTGAAGCACAGAGGTTAATTAACTTTCCTTTTCTTTCTTCTTACAGCATTTACTTTAGAAAACTTGTAAGTACTCTGTCTTTTTAAAATGTATGTAAATATTTTAAAAGCTAAATAAGCCTCTTGCCAAGGTAAAGCCCCAGAAATACCTTTCTCAAGGACCTGAGAGTCATGTCTTTGAAATATATTCATCAAAAAAGATAATGCAACTACTCTTGTCCTGGTTTCTGAGGGAGGGGAGGAGCCTAACTTTAGAAGTCACCTTGCACCCAAATTACCTCCTGTCATAAAGATACAAAAAGTTTAGGGGTGGGGCGCCTGGGTGGCGCAGTCGGCTAAGCGCCCGACTTCAGCCAGGTCACTATCTCGCGGTCCGTGAGTTCGAGCCCCGCATCGGGCTCTGGGCTGATGGCTCAGAGCCTGGAGCCTGTTTCCGATTCTGTGTCTCCCTCTCTCTCTGCCCCTCCCCCGTTCATGCTCTGTCTCTCTCTGTCCCAAAAATAAATAAACGTTGGAAAAAAAAAATTAAAAAAAAAAAAAAAAAGTTTAGGGGTGCCTGGGTGACTCAGTCAGTTAAGCGTCCCACTCCTAATTTGGGCTGAGGTCATGATCGCATGTTTCATGAGATCAAGCCCCAGGTCAGGCTCCCAGCTGACGGTGTGGAGCCTGCATGGAATTCTTTCCCTCTCTCTGCCCCTCCTCTCCTCATTCATTCATTCATTCTCTCTCTCTCTCTCTCTCTCTCTCTCTCTCTCTCTCTCTCAAAATAAAATAAATAAGAATTTTATAGATATAAGAAGTTTATTTTTCTTTTAGATAAAGCCATCTGCTAATACATGTGGTCACCCCAATTACCATAAAATGTAGGATAAACTGTGCCTGGCAACGTGCTGTTAAACCCTCTTACCTGGGGGCTGGGTATTGTTCATCTTGAGAACATGGAGGTAACGACTCATATCTGCTGGGATATAATAAAGGGCAAGATTTTGTTCCATCTTTACAATCTCTTAGCAGGCTGTCTGTGATGTGCATCACATTCTGAATATTCAGTGATAAAATTGTTGTCTTTTTCTTCTACCTACAAAGGTAGAAAGGTGTTATGGGTTAGGAGATTTTGCTTTTAAGTGTATTTTCTTAGCATTCAACTCCGCTGTCAGCACAGATAAGTGCTGACAACAGCATGAATTAGCGTAAATGAAAGACGGAAAACCAGGAGAAGTAAAGAGAGAAGCAGCTTCAGTCAAATATAGCAGTGACAGGGTGCGATTCGTTTCTGCCTGTACTGGGATGTAAACGTAAGACCCCTGTTCCAGCTTTTTATGCTGGGTGCAGGTATTGTTAACAGTGACACCACGGGAGTGGGGAAGAAATAGATTCTGAAATGCCCTGGGAATAGTTCTCTCTGACTTTCAGTCATTAAAAAGGAAAGAGAGAAAAAAACAAACAAACAGAATTCCCACAGGCTGGATAAGCCAATTCTTTGACAATCATGGATTGGAAGGTTTTGAGACATAGACCCTTGACTACTTCCTTAGGGTAGGTGGCTGGTTCGATTAGTAATTGATAGTTGAGAAAATAAAGGAGATATGGATTTATCTTGTACACTGAGTTTGTTGAACGACCCACACTTGCTAAACCTATAAATACTGCATTTTTTTTCATCTTGGGGTTTTTGCTTATGTTTGTTCTCTATCTGGAGTGCACGTGTATCTCCACCTTTTTATAATATTGACATGCTTTCATTGATGTCAGTCTTAAAGAACCACAACTCTATGAAGCTTCCTCTGGTTGCTCACTTGAATGTGATCTTTCTACAAGACCTAATCTTATAACATCAAAAGTATCTACATGAGGCATTTCGCAGTCAAATAAAATCAGGCTTATTTAACTTGCTGCAGCATGGGAAAAACTGTCCTGCGAGGAGTCTCGATAGTTTCACAGAAAGGGGAGTAGGAGGGACCTGTACTGGGGGTTTGAGTCTGTGCTAGGTGATTTGAAGAAGAGAACTGAGAAGCATGAGCCACTTCTGGGCTGGATGATGCAAGAATGGGAACGGGGTGTATTTTAACGTCAGTTTGGAATGTAAGAGGATTAAAGGGGAGCTGAAGTTGGTCAGGAGAGGGGCACGTTTGGTCACTTTTGTGGCATCAGTGCGGCCTTGGCTTCGTGTGGTTCTGAGCCTCGCTTCTATTCTGCTGGGAATGACAGGGCCTGATGTTCACCAAGCTTTGCTTTCACTTTCTTTCATTGTCAACAGGACCCATGTCGTCTCCTTAATTATAAACCTCATCTATGAAGTAAGGTACTGAATCTTAGAGAAAATGTTTAAGCTCCCACAATTAAAATTGACAATGCTAATACAGACTCTGGAGTTCTGGTTCCTAACCCTTAGGTCCTTTACTAAGGAATTCTATACCCGTGTATTTCTCTGTAGAAAGTGCTTTGCACTTACTTACCTGCTTCAACCAACTAGTTTCTTGTTCTGACATGATGAAATTAACCAGATACTGGAAAAAAAAAAAAAATCAAAGCTCGATAATTAAAAATTTTTAGATATGTGATAGTTAACCTAACTTGCCTGGGTAAAGATCTTATTATCATAATTATTCAAGTATTCTACAGAGGTATATTGTATACTCAGGTATAGTATATACCTGAATTTTACTATATAAAGTTTTACTATATACCTGAACTTTTACTATTTAAATCGTATGGAACGATATAGTAAATCCATAGGAAGGATTTACCACAGCTGACATATGATATAGTCATTACAGCTTTCTAATACCTCCTGTAGACAAGAAAAAAAAAAGATACATGTTCTATTTTTCTACTAAGTATCTCCAACATCTTGATCAGTATAATGGTTCTGGGTGGTTGACAACTTGATTAATCTGAGTAGTCTCTGATCAGAAACACACTCCAACTCTTTTGACTCTGAAGGATTTTCTGTCTCCTTTGTGGATAAGATCAATCAAAACTGGGATAAATTGAGTAGATTTAGAGTGGAAGGGCCATATCTTGGTACTGAAAAATGCTCTGTCTTTCTAGCTCACTTTGGAGAGCTTTTCTTAGAGAATGAAAGGTAATAAAATACCCTTTAAACTACCTCAAAATTGGATCTACGTACTGTTGTTTCACACGATCAGCAAAAAAAACCTCTGATGTAATTTCTGGTCCATTTCTTAACAATACTTCTATACCAAACACGAGCACAATAGATATGGTATCTTTTTAATATTATTATATGTGATATAAAAAGCCAAGGTTTACTCAGTTCTTCCCTTCAAATACTTTATTTCTTTTGCTCCTAGCTCTCCTTTAACCTCTGCATTCTAAAGATATCAAACTGCTCTTGTTTCCAGACCACCCCATCTTACACCTCTGTATCAGTCTCATTAGTATTCCTTTCTCTACAGCACTCCTTTTTCTATTTTTTATCAGCCAAATTTTACATGCCTTTGAAGATTCATGTTTGATATCACCCCTTCAAATGCATAGTCCATGGATGTATCTGAATGTATTGGATTCTTTCCCTACTACAGGATGCATTCATAATATTATCCTGGCGTGTTTTGTCCGCATGCTTATTTCTATACTACGTGTCATGTGGCTTGTCTGAATTATTTATTAATTTATGGAATCTGTAGGGAGAAGACTAGTGGCAGAGATTTCCTAACTTTCCTGAAATCAACCTCTCTCCTAGCAAATTTCACATGCATCTTTATGTATACTTACCAGTTTCAGAATTATTAATATATTTATATGTACATATTTCATAGTAGAGTCTAGTCCTTTTTTTTGAGTCACAGATGATTTTCCCAGCAGAAGATCTGCCCATAGCATGTACTCAATGTGTGTATATTCCGTGAACTAATGAGGAAAGATTAACAGTGCCAGAATTGTTGCAAGTATGTGTAATTATATAGTTGAAAGCTACATGAACTGTTTGAGGAATTCAGAATTAAAGACATAATCCTCAGGATTAGAGAAGTCATTCGCATGAAGAAAATCAGAACAGAGGCACGTTTTCGGGGTTTGTTTTATTTATAGTTTCCCCATTCCATTTCTTGTTTATTTTATTTCCTTTTCATGTTATTTTATCTTTTAAAAATGTTTTTATAATAAAGGCATGAGACATATGCAGGTTTCCAGGTGTTTGAATTCAAAAAGGAATTTAGTTCCTATGGACCTCAGTTCATTTGGTGGCTGAATGAGAGAACAGAAACAGATTTTGTTGTAAGTCCTTTGCTACTCAAATCTTCTGTTTTAGTATTCACTCCAACTAACCTTACCAGTAGTAGCTTTGGTAACTGCCAAGAAGGTCATTTTTATTTACGAGAGAAAAGAAGAGACACAGATAAAAACTGCACCAAAAAAGTTTGGGGGGAAAATGGAGAAAAACAGAGATGAATATTTGTCTAGGCTTATTTACAATTAATGTATTTAATTATCACAATCTGCACATTTAACTTCTTCTTGACAATTAAATCCCTAATAACATAGTCTAATCAATTCTTTCATTTAAACCCACTAGGACATCTCTTTCAAACTCATGCTCATAAAGTATTCTGGTGAATGTTTATTCTACCCATATAAACTATCCAAATTTGCATCAAAGTGAAAAACACAAATTTCTCACGCAAATCGTGATGCTAAAGTGAGCATGCTCCTGAGTTTTGACTGCATTAGCATCATCACTTGGTCAAACATTTGGGAACAAATATGGAAGGGGTGCCTGGGTGGCTCAGTTGGTTAATCGTCCGACTTCGGTTCAGGTCATGATCTCACAGTTTGTGGGTTCGAGCCCCGCATCAGGCTCTGTGCTGACAGCCTAGACCCTGGAGCCTGCTTCAGATTCTGTGTCTCCCTCTCTCTCTGCCCCTCCCCCTTCACTCTCTGTCTCTCTCTGTCTCTCAAAAAATAAATAAATGTTAATTTTTTTTAACCTGGGAAAAGCTTTTGATAACGTAATCTTTCAAATACCTTTACTTTGTTCCATCCAGTTATCTCAGAGTTCTACAAATAAAGGCAACTGTTAGTTAGCTGTGCATATACATAACTGAAGGGTATGAGGAGAAGTTTTGCCAGAGTGGGTGTATTAATGATGCTGAAGTCTGTCACTTGACTATGATCTGATTACTGTGCTCTCAGGCTCTGTTTTCCCTGAAAATAAGGAAACCAGGCGTCTTTCGTGTCATTTATTTCATTGCCAATGCTCATGGCCGGCCCCTCAGTATAGAAGGAATGGAAGTAAAGCTTCAGCATTTTAGGATGGTAATGTGGAAGAGGAATTGGAACTCCTCTCACAAGTCTGCAGCTCCAGCTGAGACATGGGGTTATATTTTTCCTCCAGTCAGGGTAGAAGTGACATATTGGACAGCTTGTCCCACAAGTGATAGCTACAAGCTTAACTGCAGACCATGGACTCTGTCATGTGAAACAGAGGTACAGCCAGTTCTTGTTTTGGTGACACTCAACTAAGTTTGCTTTCCGTTCCTTCCCAATCAATCAATTTGAAATCAACACAAATACTGGTGTAACACAAGGGATTGTACTAAAGTTGTTGATAATCTTGGTGCTCATATAATGTAGACTTATAAAGTCTAAAGAAAGCTAAGCTCTAAAAAGTTTCGTCTTCAACACACCCTAGAATGTCTTGCCTACACTAAGAAGAGTATAGCATATTATCGTCAAAAGCATGCTAACAGCATGGAGACCTCTGAGCCCTTCTCAGTAGCATGGGACTTTGCTTCCAACCAATATAGTATCAGAAATACAGGGTATGTTCTTGGGACTGAAAGATAGGAACCCTAGTATTAGATTCAGAAAAAAAGATGGAATATATATATATATATATATATATATGCACACACACATATACATATACATACATACATATACATATACATATACATACATATACATATATATACATACATACATACAGAGAGAGAGTGCTACACAGTGTCCAAAATGTGTTAGTTGTCTCCAGCCTATAAATGATTTTTTTTTTTTTTTTTTTTTTTTTTTTTTTTTGTGATCCCAGGTGGTGATTTCCTTGAAAGACAATCGGGAGTCTGTTTAAGGGAAACAGTTTATGTGAAGAAAGTCATGAATCTCATTCTTACATTATTAGCTTTCATTGCTCAGTTACCTTACCACAGATTTCTCTCTCTACCATCATGCTCAAAAATGGCTAGGAAGATTGAGTCATTTAGCAAGAAGTTTCAAAAGGATTGGAGTAAAACTATATGCTCTATCTACCATAATTCAAAGGGCATGAACAATCAATATGATTAAACATCATATTTAAAAAAAACTGCACAATTTTCTTGCTTACTAAATATATTGCTTCCATTTAAACCTATTGAGTTAGGGAATTCTATTTATTCTTGAAAAATTCTAATGTAACTTATAGGTTTTAATTTCTGATGCCAAAATTCTTCTATGTATAATTAACACATTCTTAAAAGAAGAATCAAAAAGCATTGCAGTAAAGGTAAACAGTGAGATCAACAAATCAACATTGTATAATGTATAGCATTCATATTAAATTTCATCAGGTTAACGCTCACAATTATCACCTGCACACTTAATTGATAACTATGTAATGTTATGAATATTTCGTGGACTAATAAAATACAAGTGAACTTGGTGACATGGTATCTTCCGGGAAATAATATTTTCTATGAAACATTAGAAGCACCTATTTTTAACATGCTTTTTGTAGAAGACCTTTTATTTTTCTTTTTAAAATCTATTTAGGGTAAAAATATGCCTAGTTACTGATCAAAAACTGTATCAATGTTTTACTAAGACCATGTATCATAGAAGTTACATGTGAAAAATCATCACATTTTTGTTGGTTTCTGTGACAGGTTTACACGGTACAATAATAGAATAGACGCTTACAAATGGGGAGTAATACTTCCTAAATTTGTCCTTCAAATATCCCTCACTACCTTCTTTACTTTCAGATTTTACTGATTGTTTCCATCTTTTTACAAAATCTATTAAATGTAGATTATTCTTTTAAAAGCGACCTTTGTAATAAAATTCTTATAATGAGAGATATATTTCTTATTGCAATTAGTGTGATTTATTCATTACAATTCACATATTATATATTCAAAATGTAGTTTATAAAGTTACTAATGTAGTTTTAGATTATTAAGTATTGAATATCACTAAGGCCATAAAAATAAGCTTATGAAGGGATAGAGTATGTTTTATCTCCTTTTTTATAAGTTCAGATAGGGAGAATCCTTGATCTACTGTTAAGTAGGTATTACAAATTAAGTAACCACTGAAAAGGAAAAGAAAATTGCAATTCAAAATTAGATATATGATTTACCTAATAATAAATATAAAAGTGTCATTTAAGATACTCATCATTATTTAATTTATCTCCAAAGAACTCTGTAAATGGTTATTAATGTCTTTGGTAATAGGTGAACCAATGTAATATACTGCAGGTTTTTTACTGTAAATCTCCCTAGACATTAACTGATAATATTGTTCTTGCATTTCTTCCCATTCTTTAAAAATAGCCTGTAATATGAATATTCTGCATACTGCAATCAGTGTCTTTAAATGACTTAGGCTTTTACATCTGTATAAAATCAAAGAAAGTAGCACCAAGATTGTCTGGACCAAGAAACCACTTTCAAATACTATCTAGTATTTTTGTAAATGTCTATCTTCATGTAACTTGCAACTAAGACCTTTATAATCCTATGTTCTGATTATCTAATTTTTCCTAACAAATTACCTCAACGTTTAGTGTCTTAAAACAAACAAACCCCACATTTTATTCTATCTCTTGATTTTTGTTTTCGTTTTATTTTGTTGGATCAGAAATTTGGGCGGTTCTCATGTGGCCATTCTTTTGTTCCACATGACATTGACTCAGCTCACTTACTGGGATTTAGTTGGCTGATGGACTGGCAGGCATGGAGGGTCCAGGCTGGTTCTGCTCATGTCTTAGATGCCTAGGCAGGGCTGGCAAGGAGGCTGAACTCACTGGGACTATTGATTGGAGTGACTACACGTGGCCTCCCCATCATGGCGGTCTCAGGGTAGCTGGACTTCTTGGCAGCTTTTGAACTTTGAGCTAGTCTTCCAAGAGACAATAACCAAAAGCTGCCAGATACTTAAGGCCTAGTGGAGGAAATTGACAATGTCACATCTATAATATTTTATTTGTAAGTCAATGAGAGAAGCAGCCGTCATGGAGAGAAAAATGAAACTTTGTAGGAGAAGTCGCAAAAATATTGTGGCCATTTTTAATATACTAGTATCTGCCCACTGGTTATAAGTTATTAGTTACTTATATGTCTCTCACATGCAAAATAAACTCAGTTGCCTCCAAGTTCTCCAGAAGCTTCATTCCATTCCATCATTGGTTCAAAGATCAGGATCCCAGCATCCAAATCAGTTCTAGATGCCGATGAGCCTCTTCAGGTTCAGTAAAATATTCTTGCACTTAATCTATTACAGTAGTTTTCAAAAACTGTATTTTAATTTAGAAACTTTTAACTTGTTATATTTGGATTATGTATATCCTGTATACTTTCTTCTAAGTCACAAATATAATACAACTCAGCAGAAATTCTTGAATGTTATCTATAACATATATGAGTCTGTACTAAATCATTTCTGTGTATTCTGGGGTTCGGTTCCTTGAATACAATTTCTCTTGCACTGAGACCAGCAGACTACAGAGACATGTTATGTACCACCTAGGCCCCCACACATCCAGGTCATAGTGGTACAGTTGACTTAAAAACTTTGTGAGGTTTCTGTGAACTGAAATATCGTTTAATTCATTAGACAAAGTCACACATATCTCACTCTAGACTCTTTTTTACTTTGTGCTGATAGTTTGCTATGCAAACAACACATTTAGATACTTAGAAGCCTTTTTGTCTATTCAAGATAGGTTTAATAAACATGCCCTTAAGATTCTTAGAAACCTAACCATGGCTGCCCTTCAATCTTTTTGAAATCCCAATAAAGGTTCTTCAAGCCTCAGTGTTGAGATTAACTTTCAGCCCCTGTTTTGTTGGAAGTGCTATGGATTTAACCTTTGCCTCGAAACCATTTTCTACCTGAGGGACTTTTTAAGGAAGAGATTGGGCATGAAAAATAGTTTTAATTTGTTCCCATTAATCCCTGGCTCTTTAAATGTCTTCTAAATTCTGCTCAAAACTGATTATTTACCTTTTTTGGTACCTTTTTCTCTAAGCATACCTGTCATATATGCCTAAAATAACTATTTGGTAATTTCCACATGACCATTTTCTTAGCCAAATCCAATAGGTCATAAGGTATATTTTCTATTCCAAGTATTACTACTAATGACCATGTTACCAAACTTCCTGGCCATTTATTTAGGCTCCAGTAACAACTTCCTTACTGTCTTTTCAATTCTCACTGAGAATATCCTGAGGTCATAGAGCCCTTCTAGCCTATGCTTACCCTGTACTCCCAAAGCCAATGCCTTGCACATTCGTTTTAGTTAAAACAGCATCAAGCTTCCAGGTCAAATATGTTGTATTGATTATCTACTGACGAGTCATAAATTATTCCAAAAGATACAGACTTAAAAAAAAATTCTAGTTTCATTATATCTGAAATATCTGTTGGTTAAATATTCCAATTGAGTAAGTTTTTAGCTCTAGAGACATTGACTGAAGTCAAATTTTGGTATTAATCCAGCAGATGGGGTAGTTTGGAAGCCCCCAGAGTGCTTTGCTCCCATATCTTGTACCTTTGCTGGGGGTCCTGGACACTCAGATATCTTCAATCAGTGAAGCCTTTCTGGTAACACATATGAATTTTGGATTAGTACACAATCATAAAACTGACACATTATATTTTAATCGCCTGTTGTTTTTATTCCTCTTAGAATGTAATGTTTGTGAAATTGGGTCTTTATTTAGTTAAATAGCATGTCCCCAGAGACTGGTGGAGTGTTAGATACAAGTAATTATGTGCTGAATGAGTGAATATGTGAATGAATGACTCTGACTTGACTTGAAATGAATTCTAATAATTATTTTCCCATAACTGGTTACAATGTTTATATCGTTCATTTCTTTCTTCTTTTTTTTTTTTTTTTAATGACATAACTGGATTTTGGAAGAAATGTCCAAATTTTAAAGATTCAAAAATGAGAAATGCAATTTTTTTTCTAAGAATAAATATAACAGAAGAGTTTGCGAGAAGCACTGTTTGTTTGTATAGAGGAGGCAAACATCTTATATTTTCGCCTGGGGCTCTTTAACAAAAATAAAGATTAAAAAGAGAAAAATAGCTTATTAATGAACATCACATGAGTAAGACCTAAAAATAAGAGTAACTCAACGTGATGACTAAGTACTCTGGTTTATATAGCATCTTCAAGAAAGAACAATACATTTGTGGAAGAATAACAGGACAGAGATAGCATTTGTAGGCTTTCTTGGGTGGCGGATGGTAGGAAGGTAAACATATGGGAGGAAACTAATGGAGTAAGTTTTGTTTTTCGCTTGTTGCAAATGAGCTGATAAGAGTCTGTCTCTAGAAAAAGGAGAACTTATATCCTGTCTTTAGGCAGAAAGGGGAGAAGGTCCAGAGAGCTTTCCCTGTATTTGTTGCTTTTTACTTACCATTAGCTGAAAATAATTTCGATGCCAAAGTAGCATATTTGGGGGTGGTGTATTTTCTTATTCTTCATTTGTTTGTTTGTTTTAGTCTTAAATAACTCTTCTGCAAGCACGGTCTTTTGGAAACAGGTCTTTTTCAAAGAAACAAATGAATATTTGCTTTGTCTGTTCTAGAATTTCTTCATAAGGAGGAGCTCAGGTTCATTAAATCTGGAAAGAAGCTGGAGTTCTTGCTCTGAAATTTTGCTTTCTAAGTAAGCCCTGGTACTCTTACTTAGATCGTATGTTATCCATTTGTATGACTTTCAGCAGAAACCAATAGAGACTATGGAAGGGCACGCTGAATAAAAATAGAAAAGAAAATACCGGTACTACACAACTGTTTGAACTCAAGGGTACATAAACTACAAGCAGTGGCAGGTTTATGCCACTAAGTGGGCGTAATATGCATCTTGTGGTTAGAATGTCTGCATTTGTATATGGCTAGAAGCACAGTTATGCAAATAATTCAAGTCTCAGTTCTTTCCTTGGTAACACATGGCTTGAATTGGAATATGCATTAAAGTTCTCCCCCAGTCATAGACCCTTCTCTCTTACAAGAAGCACAGAAAGAAGTCTAAAGCTAAACGGGAGTGCAGTTGGATTGAAAAAACAAATGATAATTAGCATCACTGATACCATGACAGTTACGTATTTTGGAGTTAAAAGGCTACTATGATCTAATAACACAGAGGGCAAAATTAAGCGCTGGTTAAAAAGGAGTTAGGTATGCAAATTTGGGGTGCTGCCACCAGCTGAACAGATGTTTGAAAACTTAGCCGAGTGTGTTTGTTCATTCTAAATATGTTTACATAATGTATTGTAAGCTATTTTCTCAAGCCCATTTGCATGGAAATGTATGTGTGGCCCTGATTCTGCCATCTTTAATCACGTAAAACTGCCGCTGGCTTCGGGTGGATTTATGCACGAGTCAGTCATGGCGGAATCCGGCCCGTGGAGAGGGTCGCGCAAAGAGTGGAGCAAATGTGCCCATTACGCCTGCATGTTCTGTGACACAGCAGCGCCTGGAGGCAAAGCCTGGCAGGGCCTTCACAGGTCTGGAGGGGAGATTTAGAAAAAGTGCTCTGAGTTACTCAGAGAAATTTAATCATTAAGTAATGCACACTCGAGTTGTTTCAGGTAATTAATACCATGCTATTTTTTTTTTTTTCTAAATCTATTTCTCATGCTAAATTTCTTCCTCAGTGTCCTTTTCCTACTCACCCCCACACACATAACCCCCACACGTCTTGATCAATGACTTGACTAGTGGAAAAAATACACTGATGTAGAGGAGGTCTAAATACTTAGATGGTTATCTTCTTCATACCATACACAGAGCACTAGCAGCAAAATCATTAAGGCATTGTTTTCACAAATTTCTCCTCCAATTTCAACTGTTAGTCTGGTAGGTTAAAACTTTTTGTATCTGCGCATTCATTTATTTAAAGGCTGGATAATTTATACTCCTCAGTAATGATTTCTAGCAATTGTAGATTTTTAAAAATGTTTCCGAATTAAAAAAAAATTGACAAGTTCATTTACTCAATAAAAAAAAATATATATATATATTTAGTACTTCCTGTGGCTAGATATTTGTTTCCAGCCTTCAGGAACCCACTGAAGGAATGAATGAACTAGAGGCAGGAAAAAAAAAAAAAAAAAAAAAAAAAAAAAGGTCTGCCTTCAGGAAGACCATAATCTTTTTAAGAAGAGTACAAAGACATTAAGCAAATTAAAATCAGGAAATTATGATGATAAATTTTATCAAAGAAGAGTACAGATAAAATTGAAAAGAATCACTGGAAAGACTTACTTTGGATTGGGGCATCGATGTAATCCTTTTTTTTTTTTTTTTTTTAAGTTCATTTATTTATCTTGAGAGAGCGAGCGAGCTTGGAAGGGGCAGAGAGAGAGAGAGAGAGAGAGAGAGGGAGAGGGAGAGAGAGACTCCCAAGCAGGCTCTACACTGGCAGCACAGAGCTCAAACTCAACAATTCTTGAGACCCTGACCTGAGCCAAAATCCAGTCAGTGGTCAACCTACTCAGCCATCCAGGTGCCCCTGTAATCATCTTTGAGTTGGAGAACTTTAAACTAACACCTGAATGATAAATTTAGATTTCATCTTATGGAGAGTAGATCCAAATTTCCAGGCAGATAGAACAACATATGCCAAAGTTCTTAGGTGAGAAACTGCTTGTAGTGTTCGAGAAACTAAAGAAGCAAATGTGAATTCTAAGTTCACAGGAACGGCCAGAACAGTTAACATTGGATTAATAAGCATAAGTCTGATAATACGCATCATCATGATCCTGTCCCAGAGTCTAAATTTTACCTGAAGGCAATGGAAACTCACTAAGAAGCTGTTAAATAGAAATCTGCCACAATTATGTATTCATCTTCAACAAATATACGTGGCTGATGTGTTGAAAATCAATCTGTGTTTATAGGAGTGAAAGGTTGGTAGATATTGCTATAGTGATGATTACTTAAGCCAGTGTGGTAGAAATAGCCATGAAATGCAGTAAATTGATTTCAGAAAAATATCGAAGTGAACATGAGCAGAGTACAGTGATGTAACAGATAGATAGCATAAAAAATTCAGAACAGTTTACACCATCAGCCGTATATTGGTTTAAGCAACTTGGAAAATAAAGAGAGGCCTCGTTCCGTGAGAAGACGCAAACAGAAATGAAGAAATCAAAGGTAACCATGGTTTGAAAAGTCTGTGCTGACATGTTGAAGCGAAAACATTAAAGAGAAAGTGGAAGTGTAGGTCCGGAGCATAAAAAGCCACTCTAGTTAGAGAAGTGAGATTTAGAAAATCATTGGCACGTAGAGAGTGATTGAAAAGTCACCGGGAGCGAAAGAAGAGAGAAGAGTAATGGGCTGTGTTAGGTCGAATATTTGTTTCGCCTTCAAATTCATGTTGAAGATTTAACCCTCAATGGGATGGTCTTTGGAGATGAGGTTTTGGGAGGTAATTAGGTTTAGATGAGGTTATGAGGGTGGGAACCTCATGATGGGATTGATGCCCTTATTAGAAGAGAGAGAACTAGGCCAGTGTAAATCCCATTAGTCGTATCTTGCGTAATATGCACCTACCTTTTATTATCAGACTATCCTGTTACATTTGCCTTTCACTTCAATTATCACATTACTCTTTCGTATGGTGAAGTTTATTCTTTTCTAACATATCAAACCTCAGGGGTTTTCTTCATTCTCTCTGACAATTATTTTGTCCTCATGAAGCTTTGGGTAGTTATGTGTGACGCCGGCCATCCTCCGAAGTTGCCCTTTTCTGTAAGCATTTTATGTTGATGTACTTTTTTTTTTTAAGTCATCTTTTTCTCTATTGTACCTCAGTTTTCCCTCCCCTGTGTTTGTATCCTCCTTGCTTCATCTGAAACCTACATTCTCAGAAGGTAAATCTTATCCTTTTTTTAAAATTCTTATAACATGCCCATTGGTACATCCTTTTAGTAACAATCCACACAAGGGCACTTAATAAGCAACTTTTGGTTAAGACTTATGCTGTAGAACAGCGATACAGAGAAAAAGGCATTTAAATAAAGGCAGATAAAAGTAGGAAAAAGTGAGTAATAAAAAAAAAAAAAGGCTTGTATCTAATTAGGTAAGAACGTGGAGTGTTTATATGTCTTATCTGGAATTTAAAACTTTGCATTATAGGACCTGTATCTTTTTTTAAGATATAAAGAAAACAGTGAGGCTTAATGAAAAGAAATGGATTATTTAGAATAATAGACACACAGGGCTGGAAGCATGTGTACCTCACTCACCATTATCCTTAGGAAATAACATACCAATGCAAAAAAAGACAACAATATTTTTAGATAGATTTTTAATTATTTTTATGTATCCACATTAACCGAGAATTCATAGATTTATTTAGATGCCAATTCTTCTCACAACTGCTGCCAACCATATTTTTTACAATGGCTCCTTTCAATGCTTTAGAAAGAAATACTCTTAGAGGATCTTTATTTAGAAGTATACATTTGCCATGATAATGAAGTTTCCTTATACATCTAGTTAAATGTAGAAGTATTAAGTTTTATCAAGATGCCTTTCTTGTATTATTTGAAATAACCGTACAATTTTTCTCTTTGCCCAGATATTGTATACTTATATTCTACCTTAAACCCTGAAAATATAACACAACAATTAAAGTCTTTGTTTCTATTAAAAAAAAAAAAAAAAAAAAAAAGTAGAAGAAGAAGAAACACAACAGACCAAAAGCAAAAAAAGCAAAACGAAACCCAAAAAACAAACAAAACACACATGTTAGATCAGAATACAATCAAATCATACACACTGACCTAGTCATTCCAGGACCTTCACCCACATCTCAATCAGAACTTTATTTCCTAATGTTCTCTTAAATTTTGTTTCATCTATAGTTATTTTATATTTTACTCAAGACCATTGTGTGTGCATGTGTGTGTGCACATATGTATACACACTACCATGCTGTATCCTGTCCCATGCTTATTTCTTTCAAAAACCTCTATCTTCTTTTGTAATGTTTATGGAGAAAAACTATTATCAATTACTCTGAAATCTGGGGTATGAGTGGGAGGCAGGCACACTGATTGAACTTTTGGATCACATACTCATTCCAAATTAATCAGACTTTTTGAAGACAATTAAGCATTTAACTATTACTAATCTCTAACAAAATGTGTGGATGTATATTTGATTAACTTAAATAGAGTTGATTTGGGACCTTAATTACATCCGCATAATCTCTTCCACTCTGCCATATCCTAAGGGCTAGAAACAAGTTACAGGTTTTCCCCACTCTTAAATGAAGGATGATACAAGGTGTGAACCTCAGCAACAGGGACCATGGGCCATCTGAGAATCCTGGCTCTCACGGTGGCTCTTAAGAACAGTCTTTAAGTCTTAAAGTGCAAGATGTGAATCAGATGTCTAAGCAAAGTATTTCTTGGAGCAAGAAGGCTCTGTTTTTATCACTAAATTTTATGCAGTTTGACATAAGGACATGAAAGTATGGATGGTACCAATTTTGTGTAATAAAGGAGGGCTGATTTCATTGCTAACTATAAAGAAGCTAGTAGGTATTATTAAATGTTTTATCCAACCAACAGAAATTACATATTCCATTGAAACTTTTTTTTTTTTTTTTCAACGTTTATTTATTTTTGGGACAGAGAGAGACAGAGCATGAACGGGGGAGGGGCAGAGAGAGAGGGAGACACAGAAGCGGAAACAGGCTCCAGGCTCTGAGCCATCAGCCCAGAGCCTGCCGCGGGGCTCGAACTCACGGACCGTGAGATCGTGACCTGGCTGAAGTCGGACGCTTAACCGACTGCGCCACCCAGGCACCCCTCCATTGAAACTTTTATTGAAAACTAAAAAATATTCTTCTTAATGTTGCTCAAAAGGAAAATGCATGCAATTTTTTTTAACTCTAAGCATATTATTGGACTACAATGCAAGGTTAAGTAAAAAAATAAACATGGATTTGCAAAACACTGAAAACTAACACAAGCAAATCACTCTGCTGATGAATAAATATAAAGAGCCCCCATAAGTAATAACTCTTTGATTAAAAGGCAATTAATACTAATTTAAAGAAAGGAAAATTAATAAATATACTGCAAGATACTGTGAGCTCTGAGTTCACAAAAACATGCATGTACTTAAATCAACATTTTAGAAAACAAATTCAGAATAGTTCCTTCTTCTATGTGCTTCTAAGAAGGAGTGGGAAGATTAATATGAGGGCTTTGGATTAAAATTATTTAATAATAAAGATATAAAGTAATTGGGGTGCCTGGGTGGCTCAGTCGGTTGAGTGTCCAACTTCGGCTCAGGTCATGATCTCACGGTTCGTGAGTTCAGGCCCCTCATTGGGCTCTGTGCTGACAGCTCAGAGCCTGGAGCCTGCTTTGGATTCTCTGTCTCTCTCTGTCTCTGCCCCTTCCCCACATGCATTCTGTCTCTCTCTGCCTCTCAAAAATAAAGAAAACTAATAAAAAATGAAAAAATATATATATAAAGTAACTTCAGAAGCATTTTAAGTTACACATTACCTGTCTATCATCTATTTATCCATCGCTGTGTGTATATTTCCCCAATATTAGTATTTCTAGCCAACTCAGAATTTACGCTGTTATAGGAAGTATGTTCAAAACAATGAAAGGATCTGTGCTATCCATTTAGTATTCTGGAACCAATTCTAGTGTGTGTGTGGTGGGGGGGAGGGGGTGGGTAGGTGGGTGGGTGTGGTGATAACCCCAGGCATCCAACAAGCAAGTCTCTGGACACTGGCTGGATGTCCTACAATTTAACTCAAATCTGCCACTATCTACCAGAGCATCAGATTCCATAGGTTAAAAGGTCAGTCCCTCACGTCTGCTCCCTTCTCCCACTTCAGAAGCCAGCCTCAAGCTCAGGTTGTTAACCTGCACTTCTGACCCACTGGCTCTAAGTTAGAGGTTCTCATGAACCCCTCATTGGGGCTTGATTAATTTGCTAGAGCAGCTCACAGAATTTAGAGAAACATTTTCTTACTAGATTACCAGTTTATTGCAAAGGGTATAACGCAGGAACAGCAAGAAGGCAGAGATGCACAGGGCAGTGTGGGGGGAAAGGCTATGGAGCATCCATATTCTGTCTCCTAAATCTCCACGTGTTCGCCATCTCAGGAACTTCCCGAACCTGGTCCTTTTGGGTTTTCATGGAGATTTAATTATAAAGGCAGGATCAAGGAAATCACTAGCCTTTGGCAACTGATTCAAGCTCCAGTCCTGCTCTCCTACTCTGGGGTCTGGAGGGTAAGACTGAAAGGTCCAGTCCTTTCTCAGCTGCCATCCTAAATTGGAGTCAATAAATCATTTCATTGGGGCGCCTGGGTGGCGCAGTCGGTTAAGCGTCCCACTTCAGCCAGGTCACGATCTCGCGGTCCGTGAGTTCGAACCCCGCGTCGGGCTCTGGGCTGATGGCTCAGAGCCTGGAGCCTGCTTCCGATTCTGTGTCTCCCTCTCTCTCTCTCTGACCCTCTCCCGTTCATGCTCTGTCTCTCCCTGTCTCAAAAATAAATAAAACGTTAAAAAAATAAATAAAAAAAAATTAAATAAATAAATAAATCATTTCATTAACATAACAGAAGACACCTTTATGGTTCCCCTCAGGAAATTAAAAAGGTTTTAGGAAGTCTGCCAGGTACAGTGGACAAAGACCAAATATATTTTATATATTTAGACCAAATATATAACATAAAATATATATTATACATATAATATAGAATATAATTATATATATAATTTATTTTTAATTATAAATCACAATATCACACTATCCAATTATGCTCACAGGATAAGAAATAGTTTTTTTAGTAAACCTTTTAAAATAAGGGTATATGGTTAAATCATAATATGAACACATCTCTGAAATGTTTTTTTTTTTAATGTTTATTTATTTATTTTGAGAGAGAGAGAGTGTGTGAGCAGGGGAGGGGCAGAGAGAGGGTGAGAGGGAGCAGCAGAGCCCCCCCACGCCCCCCATACAAGGCTCATCTCACAACAGTGAGATCATGACCTGAGCCAAAATCAAGAGTGGGACGCTTAACTGACTGAGCCACCCAGGCACCCCTGAAATGTTTAAGGACTCTGAAAGGAGAATGATATTTAATTTTTTAATTCAAACAATTGTTTCTAATAATAGCATTATATTATATTACTTTTGAAGTAAACAGCAAATACAGTATTAAATTATTTTATGAGACTATAATCCTATTCCCAAATGGATACGTTAAGAAGCTGAGGACAAGTAAATTATCCTACTTAAGAAGAAAAATGCTTTCCTCACTGAGTTGTACAGACAAAATATTAATGATTTCAGCATGGGATTACTTAAGTGGTAGTAACTGAGAATACCTATACTATTAATTTAGAAATAGAATATAAATATATTATTTTGCGTATTGAACTCTCGAATTAACACAAGCAGGTACCATGTATATCTGCTATAGGGCCCCTTTATGTCCACTTCAGACAACATTAGATTAGATTAAAATGGGTACCATCTAACAATTTTCCCGCGGTTTCTTCCCCAAAATCAAATGGAACTGAGCACTGGTAGGCAGGTAGTTGAGGGGGTGAAAATTACGAGAGAATAAAAAGTCAAAAGATAATGTTGATTCAAATAGACTCAATGCAATTTATTCCTGTTCTTTTTGAGTGAAGAGTTTATAGAAATGACTTGAATTAGTCTGTTACCCTTGGCAGCTGCTAAACTCCCCGTTGCTCAAATAAGGGATATTCATGTTAATTTCCATTTCCCTCAGTGATTTCATGGAGCAACTACATTCTCCTTTGGCTGTCAATAATTTTTGAAAAATCATAAATGCTATAGAAGAATGGGTACCGTTTTGACACTTTTAGGATTTAATTTAACAAGGAACACAGAAAAGCATAAAAATGGAAAAGAACAAAGATGTGTTGAATTTTAGGGAGGGGGGTGGAACAGGATATAAAGGAAAAAAAGGTAAAAGATTACCCTGTAAAGCAAGATTAAACAAGAATGCACAGGATTCTTTCACACTTTTTATCTGTAATACAATGCAATAAAATTTACATTTTCAAGATGAAACCTGCTTCTTCAAATGGTCAAAATCTGAATTCTGGTATCCTATTTTTTGCACATTGCTTTTTACTCAGGTCCCACTTTTCATTTTTAAAACGTGGCATTTTTTAAAAATAAAATGAATTGCCACGCTTTGTGAATTCATAAGTGTATTCTCACCCAAGGTGGAGCTGTTGGAGTAGATCAACTCTGGATAATCCCAACAAAATATTTGGCATACTAGCCCAAAGTGCAGGTTGGAAAATTTTGCTCTGGGCCCTTTCACAATTCATCTTTGGTAGCTACTCTCTGGGCTTTACACAACAAATTTATAACAACATAGGAGCATCGTTACTTTTCTTTCCAAGGCAGTGGAGTTAAGGGGTATGCCATAAACTATAGGTTCTCTGGTTTTGAGTGTTGTTAACTTTAAAAAATTTTTTTTTCAACGTTTATTTATTTTTGAGAGACAGAGCATGAGAAGAGAAAAGGCAGAGAGAGAGGAAGACACAGAAATCGAAGTAGACTCCAGGCTCTGAGTCATCAGCACAGAGCCCACTGCGGGGCTCCAACCCACAAACCGTGAGATCATGATCTGAGCCAAAGTCAGACGCTTAACCGACTGAGCCACCCAGGCACCCTGGATTTTATTAACTTTAAATGGGAACCTTGTTATACATAAGGTTTTCAACTTTTTATTGTGATAATCAAAGATACCAAACATTTACCAACTTCATTTTTGAAAATTCAAAATTCAAAATTTTAAGTGAAAGGAATAAAATGGAAATTATGATTTTTAAAGTTAATTCATTTCTGAATGCACACTAAACTTTAGGAAAGATAAACTTACAAACTTAAAACTGAGGATAGTTCTTTAAATTGAATGTCACTTGACCTTGTACTAGAGTTAGAATTGCCTGATAAAATATGGACCTCCAGTTAAATTTGGATTTGTGTTGAACATTTGGGACATATCAAAAAAAAAAAAAAAGTTGTTTATCTGAAATTTAAAATTATCTGGTCATCCTCCTCTACTTTTTACCGAATCTGACAAACTCTAACTGGAGTATAATTTAATCATGTATTTACCAAACTTAATTTGCAGTTAAGCATTTGAAAATGATCATGATAGAACACAAAGCAGAACTGGGCATACCAGCAGTCAACAAACTTGCGAAATGATCGACGCTTTTTCTAAAATGGTACCTTGTTTTTCCAAACTTCTCTCTTTATATATGTTTTAAAGTTTCTTTTCATATAACTAGAGAAATAATGTTTTCTAAGACAATAAGCTGAGGGATGATTAAAAATAAGAATTTACTAACATGACCTGATACAAAGCAATTATATAAATCTATTTTCAAATTTACCTTAAGAATAAATATAGACAATTATAAAAGGAATTTTGAAAACTAATGATAAAGAGTGATTTGCTATGCCAGAACTAAAATACCCCAGCACTGGTTTATAGAATGGCATAATACATCCAGAATTAGACTCATGGATTCAGTGTAACTTAATGGAAAGCTGGAACTTTAAATAAATTGAGCAATTCTGAATTAATTAATGGTTTACAGTCAATTTAATATCATTTTTAAACAATATAATCACACACAAGTTAAAATGTCATCTCTTTATAAAAATAATAAATTCTATGAAACAAATACTTAAACCTTCAAACAGTAAGAGAATGTGTCAAATATAGAATTTTAAATCAGCTGATATATGACAGATTAATACATCTTTTAAAGTTAGCTAACAAATTGTAAATACTTTTGTAATTTTTGTGTGGCATAAAAATGATATATATAGATTCAAAAAATAAAGGGGAAATGTATTTCTGTTTCATATGAAAGAAGTATAAACTTAGGCTAGCTAGGACTAAGAGGGCAGCTTTCTACTGGTATGGGACTAAGGCTGTTTCCCTGTAGATATATTGGTGTTCTGCCATATAAGCACCAGCACCAGCCTTCATATTCCAGTATGGTCTTTATCGTATTGAGGTATGTTCAATATGTTCAATGTGTTCAATGTGTTCAATGTTCAATATGTTCCCTCTAAACCTACTATGTTGAGGATTTTTATCATGAATGGGTGTTGTACTTGGTCAAATGCTTTTTCTGCATCTGCTGAAATGATCGTATGGTTTTTATCCTTTCTCTTTGTTGATGTGATATATCATACTGATTGATTTGCAAATATTGAAACAATCTTGCATCCTGACAATGAATTTTTTTGATATATTGTTGGTTTCAGTTTGCTAATATTTTGTTGAGAATCTTTGCATTTATATTCATCGGACATATTGACCTACAGTTTTGTTTTTTTTTTTTTTTGTAGTCTTTATCTAGTTTAGGTATCAGAGTGATGCTGGCCTCATAGAATGAATTTGGAAGCTTTTCTCTTCTTTTCTCTTCTTTTTCTCTTCTAGTTTTTGGAATAGTTTGAGAATAATACGTACTAACTCTTCTTTAAATGTTTGGTGGGGGCGCCTGGGTGGCTCAGTCAGTTAAGTGGCCGACTTCGGCTCAGGTCATGATCTCATTTCCGTGAGTTCGAGCCCCGCATCGGGCTCTGTGCTGACAGCTCGGAGCCTGGAGCCTATTTCAGATTCTGTGTCTCCCTCTCTCTGACCCTCCCCTGTTCATGCTCTGTTTCTCCCTGTCTCAAAAATAAATAAAACGTTAAAAAAATTTTTTAAATGTTTGGTAGAATTCAACTATGAAGGAACCTGGTCCTGGATTTTGTTTGTTGAGAGTTTTTTGTTTACCAGTTTCACCTCATTAGTGGTAATTGGTCTGTTCAAATTTTCTATTTCTTGCTGATTCAGTTTTGGGGGGTTATATGTTTCTAGACATTTATCCATCTCTTCTAGGTTGTCCAATTTGTTGGAATACATATTTTTTATAATCTGTTAAAATTATTTGTATTTTTTGTGGTGTCTGTTGTTATTTCTCCTCTTTCCTTTCTGATTTTTATTTGAGTTCCTTTTCCTTCTTTCTCCTCCCCCTCCTCCCTCTCCTCCTCTTCCTCCTCTTCTTTTTCTTCTCCCTCTTCTCCCTCTTGTTGTTGTTCTTCCTCTTCCTCTTCTTTCTTCTTTCCTTCCTTCTTCCTTCTCCTCCTTCTTCTTCTCCTGGTTAAAAGTTTACCAGTTTTATTGATCTTTTCAAATAACCAGACCCTGGTTTCATTGCTCTGCTGTATTGTGTTTTGTTTGTTTTTGTTCTAGTTTCCATTTTATTTATTTCTGTTCTAATCTGTATTATTTCCTTCCTTCTACTTCTTTTGGATTTTGTTTGTTCTTACTTTTCTATCTCCTTTAGACGTGAGGTTAGGTGGTTTATTTGAGATTTTTCTTGCAACCTGAAGTATGCCTGTATTCCTATAAACTTCCCTCTTATAACAGCTTTTGTTGTGTCTCAAAGGTTTTGGACCATTGCATTTTCATTTTCATTCATGTCTATGTTTTTTCTTTTTTCTTTTTTGCTTTCTTGTTTGAACCATTCACTGTTCTATTTAGTAGCATGCTATTTAGCCTTGATATATTTGTGTTTTTGCCAGATTTTTTTCTTGTGGTTGTTTTCTAGTTTCATAATGTTGTGGTCATATAAGATGGATGGTATGACTTCAGCCTTTTTGAATTTGTTGAGACTTATTTTGTGGCCTTAAATGTGATCTATTCTGTAGAATGTTCCATGTGCACTTGAAAAGAATGTGTATTCTGCAGTTTTAAGATGGAATGTTCTGAGTGTATCTGTTAGATCCATCTGATCCAATGTGTTATTCAAAGCCACTGTTTCCTTGTTTATTTTATATTTGGATGATCTATCCTTTGATGTAAGTGAGGTGTTAAAGTCCCCTACTATTATTATATTACTATGGATTACTCCCTTTTTACTTGTTATTTGCTGTTTTATATATTTGGGTACTCCTGTATTAGATGCATAAATATCTATAATTTTTATATCTTCTTGTTGGATTGTTCCCTTTATGATAATATAGTATCCTTATTTGTCTCTTATGAAAGTCTTTGTTTTAAGTCTATTTTATCTCATACAAGTATTGCTACCCTGGCTTTCTTTTCACTTTCATTTGCCTGAAAAATGCTTTCCTATCCTTTCCCTTTCAACCTGCATGGGTCTTTAGATCTGAAATGAGCCTCTTGTAGGGTGTCACTTTCATATCCATTTTTTCACCTTATCTTTTTTGATTGGAGTATTTAGTCCATTTACATTCAAAGTAATTATTGATAGATATGCACTTATTTCCATTTTGTTACTGGTTTTGTGGTTGTTTTCTAGTTTTTCTCCATTCCTTTTTTTCTTGCTCTCTTCTCTCATAGTTTGTTGGCTTTCTTTAGTAATATGCTCTCTCTCTCTCTCTCTCTCTCTCTCTTTGCATGTCTAGTACTTGTTTTTGATTTGCAGTTACCATTAAGTTTGTATGTAATATGCTCTGCAAATATGTCTATTTAAGTTGATGGTCACTTAAGTTTAAACTCATTCTTTACTCTCCTCCCACTCTTGTTGAGGTATATAGGGTGTTGTACTTTACATCTTTTTATTTTGTGAATCCTTTGACTGATTATTATTGATATACCTAGTTTTACTGCTTCTGTGATTCTTTCTTTTCTTATTCCTATGTATGGTCTTTCCTTTCAACTCAGAGAGTCCCCTTTAACCTTTATTGTAGGCCTGGTTTAGTGATCATGAATTCCTTTAAATTTTGTTTGTGTGGGAAACTCTTTGTCTCTCCTTCTATTCTTTTTTTTTTTTTTTTTTAACTTTTTTTTTTTTATTTTATTTTTGGGACAGAGAGAGACAGAGCATGAACGGGGGAGGGGCAGAGAGAGAGGGAGACACAGAATCGGAAACAGGCTCCAGGCTCTGAGCCATCAGCCCAGAGCCCGACGCGGGGCTCGAACTCACGGACCGCGAGATCGTGACCTGGCTGAAGTCGGACGCTTAACCGACTGCGCCACCCAGGCGCCCCTCTCCTTCTATTCTTAATGATTGCCTTACTGGATAGAGTATTCATGGCTGCGGGGGTTTTTCTTTCAGTGCTTTGAATATATCATGCCATTTCCTTCTGGGGAATGCCTGCAAAATTTTCTGCTAAAAAATTAGTTGATAGACTTATGAGGTTTCCTTTGTATGTAACCATTTTATTTTCTCTTGCTGCTTTTAAAATTCTCTCTTTATCACTACTTTTTGCCATTTTAATTACTGTGTGTTTTGGTGTGGACCTCTGTGGATTGATTTTGCTGGGGGCTTTCTGGGCCTCCTGCATCTGAATTTTTCTTTCCTTCCTTATGTTTGGGAAGTTTTCAACTATTATTTCTTCAGATACATTTTATGCCCCCCTTTCTCTCTTATTTTCCTCTGAGATCCCTGGAATGTGAATATTATTGTGCTTGATGGTGCCGCTGAGTTCCCTAAGTCTATTTTTATTTTTTATTATAATTTTTTTCATCCCTCCTGTTCAGTTTGATTTCATTCTCTTACTCTGTTCTCTGCTTCCTCTAGTCAATGTATTTTCATTTTAAGGGTCTCACCGAGGTCTCCACTCTTTTCTCAAGTCCATTGAGTATCTTTATGACCATTACTCTAAATGCTCTATCAGTCATATTACTTGTCTCCATTTTGTTTAGGTCTGTTGTGGTGATTTTGCCTTGGTATTTCATTTGGGGTGTATTCCTCTGTTTCCTCATTTTTTCTAAATCTCTGTGTCTGTTTCTGTGTTAGGAAAATCAGCTATGTCTCTTGCTCTTAAAAGTAGTGGCCTTATGAAGAAGAGGTCCTGTAGTAGCCTACAGTGTAGTGTTCCCTACTCACAAGTACCTGGTGCTTCAGGGGTATCTCTGGTGTGTGTTGCTTGTGCCCTACTCTTGTGGCTGAGCTGCTTTTTCCTTCAGTCCAGTTGTCTATGATGGTTCGCTGTGCCTGTTGTGGGCAGGGTTTGGTCCCTGTGTTGTTAGTGGGACAGTCTATGGCCGCCTTGGGCTTGCATTGAGTCAGACCAGGAATTTGCCAGAGATGCAGTTGCAGCAAATTGCTGGGTGCCTTCTCCATGTTGTCCCCTGAGAAGCTTTTGTTCCCGGGTGGGGCCTGTAGTCAGACCAGAGGTCTGCCTCCAGCCCCTCCCGGACCATGGTTGCACTGGTGTGTGTGGTTATCTTACCCTCTCCCTGGGGCAGGAGGCAGTTTGGAGTAGTGCTGGTCCCTGTAGGGGCTGCTTGCACCCTGACAGGCTTTTGACACCACTTTGGATGGGTTCTGGCCCAGGACATATGGAAGGAGGCAGGTCCGCCAGAGAGTGGAAGGGTAAGAAGACCCAGTGTTAGCAAGGTTTGCACAGGTGTGTTGTAGGAGGGCACCTGGAACCAAGGCCTGGCTGGAAGGGGTGTGTTTTCAGACCACGGGGACAGGTTGCACTGTTAGCAAGTTATGTAGGGAATGGTAGCACTGTGCTGGTTCCCACAGGTGGCTCCGTGTCTAGGCTGGGGGGCGGGGAAGGGAAATGGCACCAGCCAGCTCCTTTGTTCCTGGAGAAGTCTCCCATCAGTTCTTGCTCCTCTAGCACAAGCTCGGAGATTAGTAAGCAACTCATCGTCCCTTATACCCCTGGTGGTTTTCAAACTACTGCTCTTATGCTGTATCTCTAAGGGACTATTCATTTTACTATCTCTTCCAGGGTGGAGAATCAATTTCCTGTTGTCCTCCCAGCTCTCCCAGAGCCAAGCCCACTGATTTTTAAAATTCCAAGTTTACTTAAGCTATGCTGATTGTAAGAACTAGCGAAACTATCCCCCTCTGATTTTCTGTGGATTCCTAGTGCCTAACGTGCTTGGCGTGATGTCTGGTCCTTTCCTTTTCCATGCTCAGGTGTCTCTCCCTTCTGTAGACAGTCCCACAGGTCCATTTGTCTCCTGACCATATCTCTGCCCTTCCTACCCTCTTGGATGTGGCCTCCTCCCTACATTTAACTGCAGAGAGTCTTTTCTTCCAGTCTTTGGATTGTTTTCTGGTCATTTACTCTGATGTGGGTGTTATCTATTGGGATCAGTGAGACAAGGTGAGCTTAGGGTCTTCCTCCTCTGCCATCATCCCTGAAAATCAATATATATAGATTTTTTTTGAAAGTAACTAATAAAACTAGGAAAAAGGCGAAGGACATGAAAAGCCAAGAAGCAAAAAAAATAATTTTGAAAGGTACAATATGATCAACCTCTTTAATAGTAACATAAATGCAAAAAAAATGCCTTTTGTTTTACTAAAATATGAGGAAAGTTATCAAATATTGAAAGAGCCCATGGGGCGCCTGGTGGCTCAGTTGGTTAAGTGTCCGACTTCAACTCAGGTCATGATCTCCCTGTTTGTGGGTTCAAGCCCTGTGTCCGGCTCTGTGCTGACAGCGCAGAGTCTGGACCCTGCTTCAGATTCTCTGTCTCCCTCTCTCTCTCCCACTAAAATGAATAGACATTAAAAAAATTAAAAAAAAAAAAAAGAGCCCAAAGGCTGGGGGGTACATTCTATTAATGTGTGGACTAGATAATGTATACAACCTATTTTGAAGAAGTATCTGGAAATAAAAAAAAAAAATTTAGATCTATGCCATTCAACTCATAAACACCTTATCTTGAAATATATACTAATAATAATGAAACAATGCACTAACATATATGAAAATAATCATTGCAGAGTTTTTATATTAAATATTGAATCGAGGTTTTATTAACCTTATTAAATAATTTGTGATATCTTTTTATAATGGTATTGCATATAGACTGTATAAAAATGAAACAACTAGGGAAGCCTGGGTGGCTCAGACAGTTAGCATCCAACTTTGGCTCAGGTTATGATCTCAACGGTTCATGAGTTCAAGCCCCGTGTCAGGCTCTGTGCTGACAGCTCAGAGCCTAAAGCCTGCTTTGGATTCTGAGTCTCCCTCTCTTTCTGCCTCTCCCCTCCTTGTGATGTGTCTCTCTCTCTCAAAAATAAAGCTGTTTTGTTTTGTTTTGTTTTGTTTTAATGAAAGAACTAAATGTATTGACATAAAAAGCAACTAGTATTCTGTCATGAGAGTAGGTACCATATGGTATGTTTGACATAATCCAATTTACTAAAATAATAAGAAAGTATAATCAGACAGATAGACAGAATGTGAGGAATATACCAAAATTGGGTTGTTCTGTTAGGTTGGTACAGACCTAGCAAACAATTCAAAGGAGGCATATAGAATGATTTTGTAAGTTACTCTGTGCCTTTTCCCAATTCTTTTCAAGTTCCTTAAAATGGTGGGCTCAGAGTTTGGTGATAAATGTCTTTGAGAAGAGAAGAGGAAAGAAACTTACATCTTTATAGTTTTTAATAATTCAGGCTGATAGTGGAGTCGATTTAAGCCTTTAATTATCTCTCCACTCATGGCCTTCTTAAAGGCCATATTTTAATTATGTTGTTCAAATGCCAAGTAACGCATTTGGCTGGAATTTTCTTTTGCCTTAGCACGATATTTTTGGGTCTGTGTTCATCATCTATTATTCATTTATTGTTTGGTGGGGGGGGGGGTGGTTATTTGTACCTTGATTTCCCTTTGGTCCTTCCCCCTCCACTACCGTGAAGGATAGACCAAAATCATGTTCCGATGAAAGAGTCCTTGGTTTTCTTTCTTACAATGAGCTGTCCACTAGAGTGCCCTCTCTACTCTTTTTGGTTAACCAGAGATCTGCAGTCTCAAGGGATGCTTTCCTGTTTTCAGCAGTCATTCAGAATAGGCATTAATCTTCAGCATTATAGCCTTTTATTATTTTCCTAAAATGCGTGAAGTCTGTTAGTCTTCATTCTTTTTTCTTTGTCTCCCTTCTGAGCAAGTTATTTCGTGAACGTTGACAGATTCTGAAGTTTAGAGATAGACAAAAGACCCACAATAGTCAACATAATACTGAGAGAGAATGAAGGTGGAAGACTGATGTTATACAACTTGAAAACTTACTAAGAAGCTATTGTAAACAAGTCAGTGTGGCATTGGTAAAAGAACAGACAAGTAGGTCAGTGGAACAGAATAGACAGGCCAGAACTAGATCCACACAAATATAGTCAACTGATCCTTGACAGAGGAGCAGAGGCAACACAGTGGGGCAAAGTGGTCTCTTCAACAAATGGTGCTGGCACAACTGGACATCCACAACTAAGAAATGAATCCATACACAGACCTTAAATGTATTACAAAAATAAAATCAATATGGATCACAGACCTAGATGTGAAATGTAAAAGTATAAAATCCTATGAAGACAGCGTGGGAGAAACCTGGCTGACCTTGAGGATGATGATGACCTTAGATACAACGCCAAAGGCATGGTCCATGATAAAAATAGATGAGCTAGACTTCATTAAAATTGAAAACTTCTGGCTCCACAAGAGGCAATATCAAGAGAATCAGAAGACAAATCACAGAGGAGGGGGGCTTATTTGCAAAAGATACATACTATAAAAGACAGCTATCCAAAATAAAAAGAACACAAAAACCCCAATTAAAAAAATGGGCCAAAAACCTTAAGAGACACCTCACCAGAGATGATATACAGATGGCAAATAAAGATGTGAAGATGCCCCATATCATATGACATCAGGGAAATGCAAATTAAAACAGCAATGAGATACTACTGCTCATCTATTAGGATGGGCCAGATCCCAAACACTGACCACACTGAACAGTGGCGAGGATGCCGAGTGGTAGGAACTTCCAGACATTTCTGGTGGGAATGCAAAATGTCACAGCCATTTCGGGAAGACCGTTTGTCATTTTCTTACAAATCTACACATATTCTTACCTTATGATTCTATGGTTGTGCTCCTTAGGATTTATCCAAGGAATTGACAATTTACGTTTACACAAAAACCTTCACGTGGATCGTTCTAGCAACACTATTTAAATGCCAAAACTTGGGAGCAATCAAGATGGCCTTCAGTAGGTTAACAGATAAATAAACTGTGGTCCATCCAGACAGTGGACTATTGTGCAGTGGATTTCTGGGGCACCGAAGCCACTCTATCTGATACTGCAATGACAGACACAGATACATCTGTCCATCCAAACCTATAGATCTTACACCAAGAATGAACCTGAATGTAAATTTTGGACCTTGGGTGTTAGTGATGTGTCTGTGTTGATTCACAAAGTGTAACAAAAGTACCACTCTGGTGTGGGATGTTGATAGTGAGAGAGGCTGTGGGTCTGTGAGGGCAGAGAGTATATGTGGAATCTCTGTACCTTCCCTTCAGAGGACCTAAAATTGCTCAAAAAGTGTCTTTAAAAAATATATTAGCTCTGGGTAAATTTGAAAAAAAAAAAAAAAACAGACATCTAGAAACATGTAAAATAGGATTTTGTGTTAAATTTTAATTATTGTGGCCAAGAAAGTCAGAAAAAAAACCTGGATATTTAGGTAAAGTTCAGGAGAAAGAATACATATAATGTTAAATACTCTTCTAGGAAGAAGAAATACAAAACACCAAGGCCCTAAGGTAGTGACTTTCAACTAGAAGCTACTCTGACCCCCTTGGGCTGTTCGGCAGTGTCTGGATGTAAGTTTGGGTTGTGCAACTGGGGGCAGGGCTTTCTTCTGGTATCTAGCAAATAGAGGCCAGTGGTATACAGAACAGTCCCCTATAACAAAGAATTTTCCAGCCAAAATATCCGGTCAGTAGTGGTGACGTTTGAGAAATCCTGCTTTCGGATGACAGTGCGCCTGTCCTTTTGCAACATAGCAAGGAGACTGGTGGGGCTAGATCAGAGTGAGAGGTGGAAGGCCCGGCTGCAGAATATGGGAAGTTACATTGGAGGGGAGAGAAAGCACATCCTCTCTGAGAGCAGGGCAAACCTGCGATATGGTTTATCGCACAGCAGTGCCGTAAGCCTATGTGTGGTTGAACACGATCCACGATGCTGGAGAAGGGTACTGTGCTATGATAGGCAACTAGGGGGGAGCCAGGCAGCCTATGTGAGAAGCTATTTCCAGTAAGCAATAGTGTCGTCGTGGACCACATCATAGTAATGGGGAAGGTGAGAGGTGGCCAAAACTTGAATACATTTGAAAGATAGAAATTCTCACCATATTAAATCTGGGGAGAGACACAGAGACAGAAAGGGAAAGAGAGTGAGTTTGAGATAAGGAGAAAAAGAACAGCAACAGGAAAAGTACACCTGCCATTGACCAAGACAGAAAAGGCTCTGGTCAGAGGTCTTGACCGTCAGAAGCTCAGTTCTCTGTATTAGTTTTGAAACCAATTCTATTTTTATGTCAGTATATCTGAATTCCTATGATCGTGCCTGTGCTTCACAAGCTTGAAAACATCTAAGAAAGAAATTTGGGGGTTGAGATGGAGTTTAGGTGTCTAATTTGTATGTTATAAATGCAACAGTTGAAGAAATTGGAGATATGTGAATAGAGGAGCTAGAAACCATAGAAGAGAACAGGCAGCAGCTTCCTGATTTTGATGACCTACTACATGGAAGGAATACTAAAATTATTCAGGAGCGTTCCGTAAGACATGTAAGCACAATGGGAAGAACTTAATAAAATGGCAGATTTTAACTCAAAATAGTGAAGAAAAAGAAAAAAAGACAAGTACCTTAAAAGCCAAGGAATTACCAGTTAGTGAACTTTTTGTGTGCTATTAGTTTGTGGTAAACGTGGATGATTGTCTCTCAGAAATATTCTTGGATTGGAGGAGAGAGGAGGTCCGTAACATCCTATTCAGCCTGAGTATGAAGTAGAAAATTCTTTTTACTGCCATTCACTACTATGTTGCCAAGTTTTACTATTAATATGGTCTACTAATATACCACACTCAAGTCCTTGGCTGTCAGGCAATGTGAAAAATATGCCAAAATATATTAAACAATATTTATCTACAGTGGAATTTACTATATGTTAGTAGGAGTCCTAGTTTTATGAAATGACTCTGGTTCAATAAACAATATTAAACTATCTTTTCTTGATTCTTAGTGAATTAACATGGACCATTTTTTCCCCAGAAATCTGCACAAAAGAATGATAATTTTCACCCCAATATAACTACTTTTGCAGCTCTTTTCCCAGGTGCTGTTGTTAAAGAAGGTGATGCCTTCTAGACTCAGAACTGTCTGAAGAAATCTATTTTGTTAGTTTTCTCTAGTCAGCACTATTTAACATTTTTGGTGAAAGATAAATATTATCTGGAGGGCATTGTACACTTTGTTCTCCATTTTAAAATGTGCAAATATGAGAAGCGAGTGTCTATTTTTTGCAATTATTAACATTTTCTTGAATAAGAAAGATGATTACAGCTAAATTTCATAACACTTGTCACTTAGGAATTTAAGAATGCCTGAAGCAATCTGAAACTACTTCAGCTGCTTTGGGCTATTTTAGAAAATAATTTGATACATTTTTTTGAGCATTCCAGAGGGGTATGACCCTTTCCCTTAATGGCTGTAGCTTGAATTCTTACATAAGTACTTTGGTATGGAGGTTGGTATGAAATATGGAAGAATATGTGAATAAATGAATAATTAATAATCATCAATGATAAGAGTTTGTGGTATAGCGGATTGAGATTCAAAAGCTATCGCTTCCATTATTTTGAGAATGTTTATCATGATATTACTTCCTGAGAATCTTGGTTTGCACTGAATTTTTCTTCTTTAAAATCAGGACTATAGTTGGCTGATAAGGGAAGACTTCAGGCATTTTTATCAGCTACACTCTGGCAGGACAGACTGCTGTGACAGGTAAAAAAAAAAAAAAAAAAAAGATACCCCCCTAAGTGTTGATTCTCCTTGCACAATTGGTTCATCATTTTGACAGACAAATCAACCCAAAAGGCAAGGAAACTATTTTTGGATGGTGGTTTCTTTTTTTTTCTTTCTTTTTTTTTTTTTTTTACAGCACGTACCATCATTGTTGTCAAAACTGGTTGGAAACGCAGACACAAGCCTATTGTATACTTCTGTTTTATTTGGCAGAGTCAGAATAGTTGCTATTATATGGTAGTATATACACCTAGCTTATCCCATTAACACATTTCTCACAACACACCGGAAGCATTCGCATGAATAATAATTCTACAGTTGGGAGTTCAAATTCTAAATTGTCTTCAAATACAGAATTTTAAACAAAAACAGGAAAGAATTGGGTTATCCAACTTATCCACTAAGCGCAGAAACTTGCAGTAGACTTGAACAGATAAATCACCTCTCTGTGCCTATTTTCTCGTATTCAACAAGGGATGGTAATAATATACTCCTTATGCTAGTGATGGGAAAGGAACATACGAGTACCTTATGTGAAAGTACTGACAAACTGGACACGTCTGTGTGGATATAAGGTTATTTGCCATTATCAACATATCATGCTATGTAACATCTCTCCCTTCATTAAGCCTAAACACCATCCTTCTAAGGGTAAAAGAGTCTTTCTCATTGGGTCAATCATTGAGCCCACCTTTATTGTGCATAATAGAGTTAATAAGGGGATACAGAAAAATAGAGAAACCCAAGAGAATATGGTATTATCCTAAGAGCTAGTTTCTGTTAAAGAAAGGAGAGTAAATGAGAGAACTACTTTAGTAGATGGAGGGAGAAGTGGTGTGTGTGTGTGTGTGTGTGTGTGTGTGTGTGTGTGTGTGTGAGGGAGGGAGAGAGAGAGAGAGAGAGAGAGAGAGAGAGAGAGATTGGTAGCTTTGTGTGCATCAAGAGTTAAATATTGAAAGCAACTGTCACCAGTATGTGTGAGGAAGGAATTGCCTGCAAACACCAGGGCCAGGTCTAAGGGCCTATAAGGGAAGTGAGTTGTGCAAGTATAAGGTTGAATGCTGTCCTTAAGTAAAATTTCAAGCCTTTGATCATCGTGGATGTTTTGCATTAACTTTGACTTTTCAATGGTGCATTGAAAGGACCAATTGGCGTTTGTCATTGGGATTTTTTAATGCCTGCTTAAATTTTGCACCTATGGTCTTGCCTCACTTGCCTCACCCTATTCTCTGTCCTGACATGGCAACAGAATGGAGGAAGGACTTTTAGAAGTTTTTTTTTTTTTCTTTTTTAATATATACAAGGAATTCAATCTCTGCTTCCCATTTTCTCGTAGACTTAGATAAAATTTTGTTTCAAATAATTTTGGGAAGTCTGGTCCCGATTTCCTTGAATGTGCCTCCATTTAAAGGTAGAGTCATAAGCCAGTTTGTTTTCTCTTATTGCTGTTTTGTGATTATTTGTTTGTAAGAAGTTACATAAGCTCTACTAAAAACTCTAACTCAGAAATCAGAGGAAAACCAAATGCAGTACTTACATTTAAGTTATGTAACATCATTTGGTAACTAAAAGCTAATTGTGCCTTTTAAGAAGAAGAAAGAAAGAAAAGGAAAAGGGGGAAAAAGGAAAGAAGGAATAAAGAAAAGAAAAGAAAAGAAAAGAAAAGAAAAGAGAAAGAAAGCAAGCAAGAAAGAAAAAGAAAAAGAAAGAAAAGAAAAAGAAGGAATGAATTTCAGTAGACAAAGAACATTAGATTGTGTGATACAAAACAATATAAACATTCACAAGTGAAAATAAGAAAATCATCATTATTCAGGCAGTTACATTAATGAGAAACCCAACTGGAGCAAGACAAACACAAAAAAGGAGGCTGTGATAAAATATATATGAAAGAGAAGTCATTAAGATATTTCATATTTTCATGAACAACTAAAAACTCTAAATGGTGATCTGGAATGAAAATGGTGACATTTGAAAAATAATTCACAATATGTTCAGGAGTATCTCCGTTACCTTGCTTTTTCCAACACACGTTCACAATTTGACAAAGTCTCAGGGAGAAAATGGAATGGTCCCCATGATGGAGTTTCTGGTGGAGGGATGGTGGAATAGAAACTATCATGCATCTTCTCCCCTCTTTAGTCAGAGCTACATATCATTGATTTCATGTCTCAACTTGGGGCTGGCCATCCATGCAGGATTTCATTTTTTTTTTTTTTAAGAATCTCTCCTAAATCTTTATAAAAGCTATTTCTTTGAAAACTTTAAGAGTTAGTCCACAAAATTTCATCTTAAAATTCAAATCATGCTGTTTCTAAATTTCTTTTGAAATATCAGTAATTTGAAATAGACTTCACACACAATTTTTTTAAATTTTCGTTTAATTAAGCTGTGTGTCCAAAAATAAGACTAGTTTAGGAGTGATGTAATTGCACAGGGAAAGGTAATATTCCATCGCTCTCATTCTATAAGTTGCATAGAATGTTGAGATACTGAATTTATATTTGGTTAAACAGTGTTGCTAGCATTACTTTTTCTAAGTTCTGAAGCTAGACTCTTAAGAGTATAAAGTCCCAAAGATAAATATTAAAGTTCAAACAAAAAGAAATTGCCCAAAGAAGCTATCTTTGATCAAACATGGTTTATTCTTGTTTGAAAGACTAAAAGAATAACTAAAGAATACAGCAACAGACTCAATGGAAAGAATTTCACAAAAGATTTTATTTGCAGTGGACTTGAAGAACAAAGTATGGAGGTGTGAGTTTAAGACATTCTTTTGCAGATATCCCATCCTTCATTTTGTCATATGAACAAGAGAGATTCTATAAGCCTCTGACTCACCCCAGGGCTCTTATAAGTTCATTTTGATCATACCATGACTCCAAGTGTCCCTGCTCCTATCTTGGCATTACTGATAAAAGTAACACACTACCAGTCATCCTGTAATTAAAAGAAGAGTTTGAAAGCACTCTTTGGTAGATTTTGTGAGTTCCTAAAAGAATGTTTCAGTATATTTCTTGAGTTTCTAAAGGGAAAATGGGGAGAGGAAGAAGACAGTGGATAAGAAGATGGGGAAAAGAAGAAACTGTAGTGGAGAAAGATTGAGGGGGAAAAAAGAGTAAAACAGAAAAAGAACAAGGGATGGAGAAGGAGACAACTGAAAGGTAAAAATTAGTTTCTTTAGCCATCTTGGATGTTTCGTATGTCACTCTAAGTCACTTTTGCCTTAGCAGAAAAGTCACTAAATTGTCAAAAAAAAAAAAAAAAAAAAAAAGGAGGAAAGAGAGAAACAGAGGAAGGAAGGAAGAGAGGAAGGAAGGAAGGGAGGGAGGAGGGGAGGCAGGGAGGAAGGGGGGAGGGAAGAAGGGAGAAAGGAAGGAGAGATGGAGGAAGGAAATTCTTTTCTAGATGCCAATCAATACTAGATTTAAAATTTCAAAAGTAGTTGGCTCACCTTGCCCTACATTGAAAGCTTTTGTGTTCCAATTCATTCTATAAGAAAGGAAAATGAAAATGGGTAGTAGGATTCAAGCAATTCTGGATCCACGCTCCACCTCATTATTGATGGGGAAAGTTCAAGGTTGAAATGGAGCAACTAATAGATTCCCTCCACTTTCTAATCAAGTCTTATGTATTACTGTGTGTGTGTGTGTGTGTGTGTGTGTGTGTGTGTGATGTTTGAAAACAGTGTAAGGGATAGCCAGAAGCTCATACTTTCCAAGTTTTTTACATTATTTTTTTAACTTTAAAAAGAAGAGTATTATCCCCATTTTATAGGCAGAGAAATTCAGCTTTAAAAGAAATAACTTGTGCATGGTCATAGAGCTATAAACTGTTAAACCAGGCTTTAAACCTAAACCTTTCTAACTGCATTTTGCATCGTTCAGCTACTGCACAGTTATGTTTTCATTCCTATATCCAACAGGCCTTTTCCACTTATTAGCTGACATTATATTCTGCAACAGGTGAATTGGTGGATCATTTCCTCTTTGAAATCCTTGTTTCCCAAGATTGGCTTAACATCATTCTCTCTTCTGAGCCTTTTTTTAAATTCCTTTCTACCACTTGGCCGTCTATCCCAACCCCATGGCCTTTGTTGCTGTAGTTGGGGTTGTTGTTGTTGTTTTATATTTGTGTGGTGTGTGTGTGTGTGTTTTACTCCAACCTAGGATTCTCTTGTAAGCTATTTCTTTTCTGTTTCTACATATACTATTACTTGGTTAGAGATGTATTCCATCCTATAGTGCATATAGAAGTGCAATTACTACCTCTATGCAGAGACTGTTGATTCTCTAACTCCAGTCCACCTCCCTGTCCTTCATTCTGTATATCCACCGACAGTCTAAAGTTCTCAAATTTGCTTTCCCAGGCGTTTGAAATGCAACGCTCAGCTGAGTTATTCTTCACTCCAAAACTGTTGTTGTAGTTATATCCCCGATAGGAGTGATGACAAACAGCCCACAACCAAATGTGGGAAGTGAGAGTGACCGCTTCTGACTCATTCATTCATCCTTGGTGATGTTATTCATCCTACCAATCCTTGGTGATGTTATTATTCCTTCGTAGCCTTAAAATAAGTGCTCTTTTGAAAGACATAGGTAACCTCTCCTAATTCCTGCGAGGACCAGAGGACATATTTCTCAAATGTAGTATGTGACTTATATCATCAAAGCCAAACGAAGGCTACTTTTCTTTTTCTTTATAGGGTTTTGCAAACAAAAACAAAGGACAGACTATGACTTAAATGAAGGATCTTTATAACAGCAGAAAGATCGGTAACTCAAGAGACCAGCAGTTGCACCGCTGGTTTCCTCAGGCTGCCATTTGTTGCTTGGATACATACACATCTTTGTTTCTGACTGTGCTCTCTATGTGGGTCTCCTGTGTAACAGCCAGCGTGCGACCAAGGAAGGGAAATGTGGTGCCAGCATTCCAGTGGCGGGGTGATATATAGAACATAGTGATTTTGACTTTCTTAACTCTGATTAATTTCTTAATTTTTTTTTAATGTTTTTATTTATTTTTGAGACAGAGAGAGACAGAGCATGAGCAGAGGAGGGGCAGAGAGAGGGGGAGACACAGAATCTTAAGCAGACTCCAGGCGCCGAGCTGTCAGTACAGAGCCCGATGTGGGGCTCGAACTCACAAACCGTGAGATCATGACCTGAGACGAAGTCGGACGCTCAACCGATTGAGCCACCCAGGTGCCCCTAATTAATTTCTTTTTTAAGGACAGTTATACATTCACAGAGCTGGAAAATTGCTATTCAAAATGTCCCTAAGGCACTGATTCTGAAAATGTAAAGAAAGTTTCACACATTCACCCTGTACCTCCTACCCCCTGAGCACCCCCCACACACACACAATTGCTAGGAAACAAAGAGTGAATAAGATAATCAATGATAGAGCTGACTTCAGGTAGTAGAAATTATCTGGGATTGCACACTGTTTTCAGTATTGGCTGTTGTATCCAGAAGGTGTGGGAACTATCTGGAAGCCATATTAGCAAGGAATAAATTGTTCGTTGGTAGGGTGGAAATGCAGATTATTTTTATGACCTATTCCAAAACAGATTCTAGTCTGAGAGTCAGCTCTGTTCCCTAGTCATACAGGCTCACTCCGCAAGACAGAGCAGAAGGCAACGTGCTAGTCTATCATATGTCTTACTTCTGCAACAAATAGGTATTAAGAGCATGAAGTAGGCCTCAGGAGGTGTCCTGATGCTGCTGACAAGAACGACTTTGTTCTGGGAACACACACGTGTCCTTTTGTTGTTAGGACGAGCTTCTGTTAGGATTTGGCCTTCTGGGAAGAAGCGGCTCATAGAGCCTGCCCACCAATTCATCAGACGTTCGTCAACATCACCTACGAATAGAGTTGAGATTCCAGCTGTGGTTCCCAGCCCCGATGGCTGGCTGCACCACCGGACAGAATTAATGGAATGTTTGTCATTATCCTCCCTTGCACCATATGTGCCTTAATGACAGGGATGGTGTTTTAATTAATCTTGGTGTTTCTAGAATCCATTCACAATGTCTGAAACATATTTGGCATTCAGTAAATGTTGCTAATCCAAATGACATTAATTAAGCTGCTATGAACTTATCTTCAAGCAAAATTCTGGCTTTTGTTTTAGTTATAAATCAGTGGTTATCATGCAATTAAGTAAGTGTTCTTTAAAAATTAAAGGGGTTAATCCCAGCTGAAATACTTAAATATTGAGGAACGTTAAATAGTGTATTACTTTGCTGGGGCTGCCAAGACAAAATATCACAGACTGGTTGGTTTAAACAACAGAAATTTATTTTCTCATGCTTTTGGAAGCTGGAAATCCATATCAATGTGTCGGCGGGTTGTTTGCCCAGGACCACTGTCTTTGGTTTATTGATGGCCACCTTGCTGTGTGTTCACATGATCTTTCCTCTGTTGCAAACTTCCCTGGTATCTCTCCTTTTCCTATAATGACACCGGTCCTATGGTTGAGGGCTCTACCTCATTTAACGTTAATTCCCTCTTTAAAGACCCTGTCTCCAAACACGGTGGCTTTGAGGGTTAGGATTTCAGCTTATGGACTTGGGAAAAGCACAGTTTTGTCCATTACACACAGAATAGCGTATCTCTCTTCGTTTGTTTCAGGTATATTTTTTATTGCTTTATTCCTGTTCAGATCATGCAAACATATTTAAGTCACAAGGAATATGTGGTGTCCAACAATGAATGTGATTTCCTGATGTCTGTATTCAGTAGAGGAGCTAGAAGTGAAAGGGTGTGACATTTTAAATCCAATGTGTACTTTTGTTAAAGATGTTTTATATCACTTTTCATAACATACTGTCTTGACAAAAAAAGTAAATAGCTTTATTTGCCCTGAGTTCCACATATAAAAAAGGGTTGCTTACGTATCTTCAAATGTGACTCATGCTATTATTTTGTGATGTCAATGATACGTGACATGGTAAATTGCATAACACTCAAAGCAAGTTTATCTTGACATTTATGAGTAATGACATTTACAGAGAATAAAAAAATGAAATGGTTTATTGTTTTGTTTTCTCAGATTTCAGAAACATTATTAGAGGCTTCTAAATCAATATAAAACCGGGAAACACAGACATTTAGATGTTGAAAAGGCTAAATGGATTTAGTATGCTTAAACTACCAAAACATTTATTGCACCCCAGATTGTGTCCAGACAAGAAACTGTGTCTTTTAAAAAACACACAAGCAATAAATGTAAAAATGGAAGACCCCATAAAAGCTTTAATTTGTGATAATTTTCAACATATGTTCAGTAGCAGTGTCTGATTTAGATGTCATCCATACACAGTCATAGCTAGTCATTGGCTTGTCAAATTTCATATTAATCTCTTAGTCCATAAGAAGAATGATTTTTTTTAAAAACTAAATAAAAGTGTGCATGGGTGAGCCAATCAGTAAAAGAGAGAACGGAGTTTCTCGGTAGCTACATAGTTCTCTAGAAGTGAATTAGATCACTTTGGAAATAATTAACTCTTATGCAGAATGTATCAGATCAATAGAGCCTCAAAGCTATTATAAATAGGTGAAACATACATCTATAAAAAATAAAATCTTGAATCAATGTAGCAGTTAGTAGGCATACCCTATAGAATCATTTCCACAAAAGTAAAGTAGATGTTTTTTGATACAGTGCTGGCAAATATTGCATACATTATTTTCTATCTGCAACAACCTTTTAATGTAGAATGTAATACCCTTATATTAATGATAAGACCTCAGGGTAAATATGATTCTTTAATATCAGCTGCATAGCATATGCAAAGGTGAATTGAGATTCAAACATATCAGACTGAAAAGGCAGTACACTTTGTATTACTTTTAATATTTTTGTGATTTATGCTGAACAGATCGATTCAGCAAGAATGTGGCATGGCACTTGGCATCCCATTGGGCATCTAATCATGTTTATTTCAGAGGATTTGACTGACTCTCTGGAAGCACCAGCTTCCTAACCAACAACCCAATGCCTGTCCCCAGTTACAGTAGAAACCACACTCCCCAGGAGTGTGTGCAAAACACAAATAACAAAGAAATAAATGTGTTTGTCTTTCCTTGGCTAAATAATTTAGTCAAAGTGAAATTCTGCTCTCAGTTTAGCATCTGTTAAGAATAATTGAAGAGTTTATAGTCAGTCAGTACTACTTCTGTTCCTATGTTTTTTCTTCTTAAATGCATGTATCTCTTCCTTGCTCTCCTACTCCACTTGTCGCTAAAAAATATATTTACCAGTATTGTTTTTTTAGAAAAACCAACTTAACCTTGGCTTCTTCTTTCAAGTTCAAAGAACACAATCTTCCTAAAGATTTAAATCTGAGCCTTTAGATCAAAGACATTATGCTTTTACTGGCTGGAGATTATTATGAACACAGTCATTAAGTTATTAGTCTTCATAGGTAAAATTAGAGAACTATCTACTTTAGAAAAATGATTCATAACTATCCTCTTTTATTTCATATTTCACAATAAGATGAAGTTGATTTCTGCCACTGTTGAATGGTAAATGTATAATAACCTTCTTGAGAAATTGGGATCCTATTTAACAAGTGGTCCAGATTTCACATGTTTTGGATTTAAGAAACGTGCTCAAACTGGCTTTTGTGCTGTGTCATTCTCTAAGACATTTTGACTCTCATTTAACTTAAATTACAATCTACACAGGCAAGAAAAAATTGCATTTTATTTTTTGTTAGGAGAATTCAGTGGAATGATACGGAAGTTTTTAACGACATGAACATGGCTTATGACTTTGGAGAAGGTAGAATTACTAGGCAAGTGTTGCATAAAAGCAGAACACAATGCAGCCTTTGAGGGGACTGACTCTTGTGAACCCAACCTGAATGGCTCTGTGTTCCCAAATTGCTGATTTGGAAACATAAGGGGTTTAGATCACACACAAAAAATGGCATTTTGAAACAAATTTGCCTTTATACTCTCTGGTCATAGCCTTGGGATATGAATCATTTTCCAAGCAACATTCCAAAATAAGGGAAGCGTTCATCACAAGTTGGAAAACAAAATCTACAATGAGGAGAATGATAGGAAGATGTGCTGAAAACATCATTCCATTGCTCGCAGCGTGTTTTACGGTTACTCTGTTCTATCAGTGTAAGAGATAAGCCTATACATTGGAAAAAAATGCCCCCCCCCAATGTTAATTAACTCTATGCTACTTTAAGGAGAGTGACGTAGCAAAATGATGACTGAGCAATAACACAACAAAGGCAAAAAGAATCAAACTCCCAAGTGGAGTGGTGTGGGGGTGGGAGAGTTTCCTCATGCATTCTCTAAGCTGTGCTTTTCTCACCTTTTGGATATAGTCTCTACTCTTTTTCCATGCTTATTAGTTATCCTGGCTGTTCTCCTCTAGGTCAGGACCAAACATCTGATATCAAACATGGTTTCGGAAAACAAGGCTCCATGAAAACACAACGAAGTGGAATACTGGAAATCACACGGAGAATAAAATGAGAAACTAGAAAAATGTTTGGTAAGTTATCCGATTTACCTGTGGACTGGTTAATAGATTAATTGAGAATATATGGGTCTTGTTTCTAACTCTTTTCCCAACTAACTACAGGGATAACTCCTTAACCTCCATCTACCTCAATTTTTCCATCTGTAAATAGAGAGAGTGAAACTTCTGGTCCCTGAGTTTCTATCTAGGGAAATATTTTATAAAGTTTTCACATAACTCTGTGAATTGTCATAAAGTGTGATCTATATTGTGGAAAACTACAATTCAAACAAAAACAGTAAATGATGTTTAGAATGATAAACTATGAGATAAACAGAAATTCCTCTCCCTTTATGTAAATGCTGCTAAGAGGAAAACAAAGGTGCAATCTATACTCTCAGGACAGTACATTTTAATGAGAGATTATTTGAGACCCTACAGAGGCCTGGGAGATGGGCCAGGACTAAACAAAAGATAAGAAGGAATCATCCTAGCAAAAGTGATCTTGATACATATATTTCTCTAAATCAATATTTGGCTCAAAAATCATACAGAATGGTGGATGGATTGGGATAGTAATCTCATAAATAATTGTATCATAGGACTAGATATATAAAAATGAATACATTTTCTGAAAGTGAAGACAGAGTTTTATTTTTCACACGTGTTAGCTACACCTTGATTTCGCGACTGTGACAAATATTTAGGGCACGTCTAGTCTGAACGTATTTCGAACATTATATATATCATAAAAATGTTCTATTTTGAAAGACCAGTACATTTATACAGATGTCAACACCAACTACATGTTCATTAGTTGTTGCCCATGAAACACCATTCAAATACTTCAAGAAAATAGGTGTGAAAAACACTTGATATAGGAAAATAAACTTGAATGTAATAAAAATACAGAAGGTGTTGCATCATGAGCTCAGTTAGGTGGATCTGAAAATTCTCAAGGCAAGAATCATTGTCACACACCATCCATCCCCTTCGCTGAGCCCCTCATTGCCAAAATGTGCTTCTTCCTTCCTCTATCCAATCCCTGCACCGAAGTAGGGAGCAGAAGGCATCCTGTCCTTTATGTGGACTCCCAGCAGCTTTCATTAAATTCCCCTTCAAGAGAGGCTTGATCTTACCCTAGGGAATGCTTGGGCCCCTTTTGCTACTAAGATCCTTTTTTTTTGTTTGTTTTTGGCTTCTATTTTTATTTATTTATTTTTAATATAATGTATTGTCAAATTAGCTTACATAAAATACCCAGTGCTCATCCCAACAAGTGACCTCTTCAATGCCCATCACCCACTTTCCCCTCTCCCCCACCCCATCCACCCCCAGTTTGTTCACTGTATTTACGAGTTTCTTGTGGTTGTTTCTAACTATTTTCTCCCGTACCCTTCCCCCATGGACTTCTGTTAAATTTCTCAAGATCCACATATGAGTGAAAACATATGATATCTGTCCTTCACTGCCTGACTTATTTAACATGATACCTCCCGGTTCCATCCATGTTGCTGCAAAATGGCATGATTTCATTCTTTCTCATTGCCAAGTAGTACTCCATTGTATATATAAACCACATCTTCTTTATCCCTTCATCAGTTGATGGACATTTAGGCTCTTTCCATAATTTGGCTATTGTTGAAAGCGCTGCTATAAATGCTGGGGTACATGTGCATTCTTCTCAAAGCTAGTACAAATAGTCCTAAGTTTTGTGGGGAATCACAAAAGACCCTGAATAGCCAAAATAATATTGAAGAAGAAAACCAAAGTGGGAGGCATCACAATCCCAGACTTTAGCCTCTACCGCAAAGCTGTAATCATCAAGACAGTATGGTATTGGCACAAAAACAGACACATAGACCAATGGACTAGAATAGAGAATCCAGAATTGGACCCACACAGGTATGGCCAACTAATCTTTGACAAAGCGGGAGGGAGTATCCAATGGAAACAAAGACAGTCTCTTTAGCAAATGGTGCTGGGAGAACTGGACAGCAACATGCAGAAGAATGAAACTAGACCACGTTCTTACAGCATACACAAAAATAAACTCAACATGGTTGAAAGACCTAAATGTGAGTCAGAAAACCATCAAAACCCTCGAGGACAAAGCTACTAAGATTCTTTAATTCTGACTATGCTTTAGTGTTATTTTGGGGTCACCCCAATTTGGGCAAAAAAAAAAGTCAGATAAATCGTGATCTCTTGGGTACCATGCGATATCTGAGAAATCTGTGAAACATGCTACACATTTTTTAACGTTAGATTTAATTTTTCTTTTCTCCACCACCATTATATTCCTGCATCTCCTCATTGTCTTTTTCTTCTTACGGTTACATATACCACATATTCTCATTGACCTCTAACATAGTAATGTATGCAAACACGCCATAACTTTTTATTGAATTTCTCATGTGTATAAACTTTCCCAATCTACTTGTAAGCTCTGAAGCCTAACCTGTGTGTTCATCCTCACAAGCCTATAGTGAAACACCCCTGTACAATTCACTGAAACAGTAATAGCCAAGATTTATTGAGTCTCTCCCTGTGTGAGGGTGTGTGCTAAGTGATACTATCTCCACTTATGAGGTAGAGGAAAGCTTTGCGGAGCTAAGTAGCTGATAAAGACAAAGCAAAGATCAGAACACCACCTGTTATGGGGCGCCTGGGTGGCTCAGTTGGTTAGGCATTCGACTTTGGCTCAGGTCATGATCTTGTGGTCTGTGGGTTCAAGTTTCATGTCGGGCTCTGTGCTAACAGCTCAGAGCCTGGAGCCTGCTACGGATTCTGTGTCTCCTTCTCTCTCTGCCCCTCCCCTGCTCATGCTCTGTGTCTCTCAATAATAAATACTAAAAAAAAAAAAAAAAAAGAAAAGAACACCACCTGTTAGACTGTAGGCCGGGACTTTCCACTGATTTGCAGGTGTAAATCTATCACTTTATATCATTCTGCGTATATTTATATCAACTGAAAGGACCAGAAATACAGACCCGCACTTAACTTTGTAGTGTTTTGTCTTGCTTTCCTCAACCACTGTGAATGTGTGCTTCGGGATTTATGGTTTGTTCTATGTGCTGTGAATGTGAATTTGATCAAAAAGCATACAACCTAACCTGTTAGCTATGTGAGTGGTTATCACCAGGGCACTGAGTATGTGAGTACTCTGTTTGCCTGCCCTATCTAAGCCTTGGTCAAACTGTGACCAAGACTTGGCTCCATTCAGGCACAGAAGCTCCTTACTTGTCTTATCGGACCCCTCCATTGCCACCTTGTGCTGGGAAATGATCGATTGGAAGAAGACCTTCACTCCCAGAGACTCCCAGGCAGTTTCCAACCACCCATTCTGAACTATCGCCTCACTCACAAAGGCATCTGGGATCTTTCATGCCACCTATGAACCACTGTCCTCAAATAAATACATAAATAAAATGCTAGGCTATAATAAATTAAACTAAACTAATATAGCCTGTCTTTGTCAGGCACCTTTGGTTTGGTAAACTGTCTGGGAGTGTCGACCCAACCCTGATGTGCCCACCTTGAGCGAATGGCTCAGGTTCTGCCACAGGAAGCCCAGGAATCTGAGGGGTGATGATCGTTAGGAGCCTTCAAACACACCAGTTATGTTAACCCAGTCTGATGAGGGCCGCAGCTTCCCCCAGTTATCTTCTGAATGGTTTTGTCATAGCAATGTTTGATTTTCTTATTTTGCTTTGAAAAACACACCTTTATTAAAACAATTTGTGTAGCAAAATATTACAGGACGGTCACCCCTAAAGCGACCTTGGTTAGCGACCTCCTATTGGTTAGATGTAGTAGATTCTCTCCTTTGTGTTCCTCCCACAGAACCTGTCCCTCCCTGCGTGTAAACCCATTGTGCCATTTACCAAAACATACTGAGATCTTATCTGGCCTGAATTTCTTTCCTTTGGAAAGGGCTTTGTGAGAGCAAGGACTAAATTCATTCATCCTTGCATTATTAACACCAAGCCCAGTGCCTGTCACATGGTGGGTACCCTAAATAGCTTGAATGAACTATTGAACTATACTTGAATTTAGAAGGAATCACCGTGTCTTAGTGGTTCAGAGACTCCTCTCAGTTTTAAATGTTTGCTGTGAATTTTAAACTATATTTCAGAAATCTGTGACAACTCTGCTCTTCAGTGTTAAAAATTCTACTGTAAATCTCCCAAGTTCTACAATAAACAACTGTTCAAAAGGGCAGATCTTTAACCCTAGTGAATGAGCTGTCCCTTAAGCTTTGCTTACAAACCTGCCTACCTTTGGGGCACCCGGGTGGCTCCATTGGTTAAGTGTCCAACTCTTGATTTGGACTCAGGTCATGATCTCAGGTTTGTGAAATCCAGCCCTGCATCAGGCTCCATGCTGACAGTTCAGAGTGTAGTTTAGATTCTCTCTCTCCCTCTCTCTCTCTGCCCTTCCCCTGTTCTTGCTCCATCTCTCTCTCTCTCTCTCTCTCTCTCTCTCTCTCTCTCTCTGTCAAAACAAAACAAAACACACACGCACACACATACACACCTACCTACCTTTGGCACATTCCCTGTGTTTCCATTCTGAAACAGTATGTTCAGTAAGTTCCTTTTACTGATTCCCAGCAGTTAACAATTATACCGCATAGTTTTATTTTTCCTTCTGTCTTCAGTCCAGCTTGTAGACTTCAGGACAGTACATGCTGAAATTGACTGTCAGTGATATGTCAGGGATAGCTTCATTCCAAGAAATAGGAACAAATATACTAGTCTCTACCTTCTGAAATTGTATTTTTCTCACTTTTTTTTAAGTTTATGTATTTATTTTGAGAGAGAGAGAGAGCTCTGAAGGGGCAGAGAGGGAGAGAGAGAGAGAGAGAGAGAGAGCCCCAAGCAGGCTCTGCACCATCCGCATCGAGCCCAATGAGGGGCTGGAACTTGCCAACCATGAGATCCTGACCTGAGCCGAAATCAAGAGTTGATCCCTTAACCAACTGGCCAACCCAGGTGATCCCTCACGTGCTTTTTAATGTAATTGCCAATTTCTTTCATTCTGTAGAAAAATATGAGCAACTATAGTGAGTTTGTTTTCTATTAGACATTGCTTACTTCATATGAGAAGGGGGGATTTTCAGTTAAAATATTGCCATATATTTAAAGAAGGTATTTGGATAAAATGACATTGGAAAAAAAAATGCCTCCCTTATAAAGAGTTTGACCATCTATTGACAATGTGACCTGAGACTGAGAAGAAAATTAAAAAAAAAAAAAAAATTAAGGGGAGAAATAAAAGTTACCTCTTTGAAAAAAATTTTTTTTGAGAGAGAGAAAGAGAGATACAGAGTATGAGCAGGGAGAGAGAGAGTGGGAAACACAGAATCTGAAGCAGGCTCTAGGCTCTGAGCTGTTAGCACAGAGCCTGATGCAGCGTTCGAACTCATGAACCACGAGATCATGACCTGAGCCTAATTTGGATGCTTAACCAACTGAGCCACCCAGGTGCCCCAAGAATGTCACCATGTCTAAATAACAAATAATCCTTGGCATCTAGAACTAACTTGGTGCTTCCATATTCTGGGAGGACTTTATCTCAACTTTCATGTAAACTCTTTCATGCTAACACATTGAATTTCTCCACCCCTTCCTTCAGAGCCCGATCCAACAGCCACCACTGTCGCTTATAATAATTTTCTGGAAGCATAGTGCTTCCTTTGGTTACAGTTTCAGCTGCACTCCTTTCAACTAAAACTATCAAACAGGAGAAGAAATTTTCTAAACACCTGTCCCGCCATGACCCTGGCCACTGCAGTTCATACTCTGCTCTGAAGCGGCTACCACCGCAAGGGGACCCATGATCCAACCTATCCGGTGGGTGGCTCAGTCGTTTAAATATCCAACTTTGGCTCAGGTCATGATCTCACGGTTCGTGAGTTCGAGCCCCACAGAACAGAGTCCTGCTCTCTTCGAGCCCCACTGTCCGCACAGAGCCCGCTTCGAATCCTCTGTCCTCCTCTCTGCCGCTCCCCAGCTCGCACTCTCTCTATCTCTCAAACATTTAAAAATAAATAAATATTAAAAAAATTTTAAAGGTGTTATGATATGAAGTAACTTATAAAATTTAAATGGGACGGAATGCAAAAAGATATCTTCAAATGACATATCAGATAAAGGGTTATTAGTATCCAAAATCTATGAAGAACTTATCAAACTCAACACCCAAAAAACAAATAACTCAGTGAAGGATTGGGCAGGAGACATGAATAGATACTTTTCCAAAGAAGACATCTAGATGGCAAACAGAAACATGAAAATATGCTCAACATCACTCATCAGGGATATACAAATCAAAACCACCATGAGATACCACCTCACGCCAGTCAGAATGGCTAAAATTAATAACTCAGGCAACCACAGATGTTGGTGAGGATGTGGAGAAAGAGGAACTTTTTTGCCCTGCTGGTGGGAATGCAAACTGGTGCAGCCACACTGGAAAACAGTATGGAGGTTTCCCAAAAAATTATGACCTAGCAATTGCACACCTAGGCATTTATCCAGGGGATACGGGGGTGCTGTTTCAAAGGGGCACATGCACCCCAATGTTTATAGCAGCACTGTCAACGATAGGCAAAGTATGGAAAGAGCCCAAATGTCCATCGACTGATGAATGGATAAAGAGGTGGTACATACATACATACATACACAATGGAATATTACTCAGCAATCAAAAAAGAATGAAATCTTGCCATTTGCAACAACATGAATGGAACTAGAGTATATTTTGCCAAGCGAAATAAGTTAGTGAGAAAAAGACAAATACCATATGATTTCACTCATGTGTGGAATTTAAGAAACAAAACAGATGCACATAAGGGAAGGGGAGAAAAAAATAATATAAAAATGGAGGCAAACTATAAAAGACTCTTAAAAACAGAGAACAAACGGGGGGTTTCTGGAGAGGTGTTGGGTAGGGGGAAGGGCTAAAGGGGTGAGGGGCTTTAAGGAGGAGACTTGTTGGGATGAGCCTTGGGTGTTATATGTTAGTGATGAATCATTAAACTTTATATCTGAACTTATCATTACACTATATGTTAACTAACATGGATTTACATTTTTAAAATAAATGAGTAAATGAAATGGTAAATGGAATTATCTGATGTTGATTGTAAAACATGTAAATTATAAAATCCAATTTCCTTTCTATTTTACTGGTATTTCAAAGATATAAAAAATATATTAATGAGTTACGAGGAGTTATTATGAATCTGCTATAATTAAATAAGCTCCTTTTACCTTTATTTTTCTGACTTCAAAACACATATAAATCCACATGGCTATTTATTACACCTAGAAAAATTGACACACACATACACACAGGTACAATCTTTATATAGTTTATTTAAAATGTTTCATGTTGTACTTGTTTTCTTTCCAGAATTGTACCAATGATAAAATTATTACTTTTTTTTTATAATCTGTAAGAGTTTTGAAAGAGTTTAGTCCTTCAGTCTTAAAGACTTTTGTTCATTCTCTCTGCATCCTACTAAAAGAAGTGCAATACTATATTTAAATAAGAATCCTGAGACCTCAAATAAAATAGTATAATTTCAATTTCAGCTGGATTTTGGTGAAGTTCATAATATTGACTACTTGTTAATTGGTGTATATTATTAGTGTACTGTACTATATGTGATCTAAGCAGTCCTCAGGTACTGGTGTTTACATTGAGAAATAAATTTACTGTAGAGGAGAATCTAGCAAGGATGTGAGTCATCAGAGAGAAGTGAGAGGGAGGAGTCAAGTGAAAAAAAAATGTGTACATTTGAAAAATGGAGAGATTCTACCTCCATCCAATTCGGCTAAGAGATTAAATGATACAAAGACAGAAAATTTCCCATTTGGATATGGTAGAGTTGTGGGGGAGGCCGATGGTGGGAGAAGGCAAACCTGATTGGACCCTATTCAGGAGAAAAATGGGGTATGATGTGCACCAAGAATAAAAGCAGCACCATCAAGGCATACTTACATAGAGCAGAGCACTGGGACAGTATATGAGGGAGATATCTGGTCAGAGGAGGGTTTTTATATAATATTGAGATATAGTATCTTTATATGCTGATGTGAATGTTCTAACAAATGATAAAGGAAAAATGGTGGCTCATTTCTGGAGTAAGTTTTTCATCTAGATAATAATTGAAATCCATCGCCAAAGTGCTGTACTTGGCCTTATATATTCAGGACAGTTATTCCACTTTAACAAGAGGAAAGACAAAGTATATGGGTCTCAGGCAGAGTGGGAGATTTAATGAACCATTAAGATGAACCATTGGCAGGATGAGCCATTCCCTTTGGTTGCTTCTCTTTCCCTAGTGAAATAAATCAAGGACATTGTCTGTGAATATAAAAGGAAGAGCCTGTGATGGAGAATGTTTTGACTAGAGAAAATTAGTAGGCTTGATCACCCATGCTGAGAAATTCTGGTGATAAATTCATAGTGAGATAAGGTAGAATGGTTAGCATTTCACTTTGAACTGCTCAAATACAGACATTGAGTAAGTGGAGGTAACTTTCAAGGTAAATGTAACAGAGAGAGAGAGAGAGGAACAAGGGAGTTGAAGATGTGTGCAAAGGAATGATTAATTTCAGAAGCTTTGGAATCCTAGCTGGAAAGGGAGGAATGTGGAAAGATAGTAGAAAGGAGATGGGCAATGAGTAATTGATAGGCCCAATGGACTGGAGGTCTCTGCTGGGGCAAAGAATGTTTAGAACTTTACTATTCGAGGGTTGCCTGGATGGTTCAGTTAAATGTCTGACTTTGGCTCAGGTCATGATCTCACAGTCGTTGGGTTTGAGTTCTGCATCGGGTTCTGAGATATTAACTACAGCCTGCTCCAGATTCTTTGTCTCCCTCTCTTTGTTCTTCCCCTGCTTGTGAGTTCTATCTCTCTCAAAAAAATATATAAACATTAAAAAAAATAACTTTACTATTTGAATTAATTTTAGCACTGTGTTTAAATTTTCTGATGACTTTTTAGGTACGACTATTTGCATTAACTTTTTAATTAATTTTAATTGTGTAGTGATTGTTCTTGGGGTATATTATGCCTTCTTAACTTATCACAGTCCACTTAAAGTTTCTAATATTTTATATAAAGTAGAAGAAACTCAAAACAGAATAAATACCTTCCCACCCTATGTGTGCACATATGTAACATAATGTGCATATATACAAAACATCTATAACTATTAAGACATAGCTATAGTATTTTCTTTAAACAATAATATATCATTTAAATAAATTAAGAGGTATCATAAATATTTACTAAAATATTTAAAACAATGTTTTCCCCCATGTTTGCCATTTCTGATGCTCTTTATTCCTTGCTACAAATCTGAGTTGCACATGCTGTCAATTTGCACAGACTCAATAAATTTTTATTGTTTCTTGAAGAATAGGTCTTTTGGTGAGAAAGTCTCTCAATTTTTATCTTAAAATTGCATTTTGCCTTACTTTTGAAAAATATTTCTTTCTGATAATGTTTGTTTTCTTTTCAGAACTTGACAGATATTGTTCCACTGTCTTCTGGTCTTCTTTCTTTCTCTTTTTTTTAAGTTTATTTATTTATTTTGAGAGAGAGAGAGAGGGAGAGCAAGCACACTCACAAGTGAGGGAGGAGCAGAGAAAGAGGGAGAGAGAATTTCAAGCAGGATCTGCGCTGTCAGTGCAGAGCCTGATGTGGGGCTCGAACTCACAACCCGTGAGATCATGACCTGAGCCAACATCAAGAGTCGGTCGCTTAACCGACAGCCACCCAGGTGTCCCTGGTCTTCTTTATTTCTGATGAGAAATCAGGTGGTTTACAACATGATTTTACTGTATGTGATCAATCATTTTATCTCATGCTTATTTTAATATTTTCCTTTTATTTTTGGTTTTTAGTAATTTCATGATTCGATGTCTAAGAGTAGTGTTCTTTCTATATATCTTTCTTGAACTTTTGTTAGGTACTTTAGGTAGTTTTGTTAGTTTTTTTTAGGTAGGTCAAAAAAATTGGGGAAAATTTTTAAAGGCTTCTGATTTTTTTTAATGTTTATTTATTTTGAGACAGAGAGAGAGAGAGAGAGAGAGAGATCCATCACCAACAGGGGAGGGAGGGAGGGAAAGAGGGAGAGAGAGAGAGAGAGAGAGAGAGAGAGAGAGGGAGGGAGAGAGAGAGAATCCCAAGCAGGTTCCATGCAGTCAGCATGGAGGCCAATGTGGGGCTCGATTTCACGAACCATGAGATCATGACCTGAGGTGAGATCAAGAGTCAGACACTCAACTGACTGAGCCATTCAGGTGCCCCAAATTTGGGAACTTTTTAGTCATTGATTTTTCAAAAACATTTTGGCCCCTTATCTCTTTTCTGGACCTCTATTGGTTGTGCCCCAATATTCTCTGAGGCTTTTCTCATTTTTCTTTTTAATCTTCTATTTTTCTTCCTTTTCTTAAAATCCCGTGATGGCCAATGGTCCATATCCAAGTTCACTAAGCCTACCTTTTGCCATTATTTGTCTGATCTTAAGTCCTTTCAATGAATTTTACAGTTTAGATATTGTAAATACCAGTTTTAGAATGTTAATTTCTTCTTTTTTTCCCCTATTACTCTGTTTAAATTCCCCATCCCCAACCATATTTTTTGTTTACCTGTGTATTGAAAGAGTAAATATCTCTAAGATTCTGTCTGCTAATTCCAACATTTGAATCATCCTGGGGTTGACTTCTATTGAAAATCATCTATCTCACTTTCAGAATTTATAGCATGTGAGAAATGCTAGAAATACACAACTACTATTCTAAAAGTCCTTCTGGAAAGCAGTGTCCTAGGAAATTTACTGATAAAGATCCTGTTTTACGCTAGTATTGAAGAGTTGATGAGTTGAAGGGGTTTGGATCAACAGAGAAGAGTAGGATTCTTAAAGATATGGAAGTGAGGAAATTAATTCTGATTTTATGGAGAGAAATTTGAATAATCAAGTCTTTTATCGTCTCCTTTTTTTTTAATTAATTAATTTTGTTAAGTAAACTCTACACCCACCCAGTGTGGGGCTTGAACTCAAGACCTTGAGATCAAGAGTCATATGTTCCACTGACTGAGCCTGTGAGGTGCTCCTATAGTTTTATTTTCTTGACTGTGTTTTTGTCCAGTATTTGTAATTTAGAAAATTTACTGTTATAATTCCCAGTGACTAATGGACTTCATGACATGGAAATTATGATCACATGGACTGACTAAATAGCTAAAGTATTTGAATTCTTAAGCAACAAAGGCCTTACTTACATTGATGTAATTGCCCTTAGTAGGAAAGAATGGAGTACTTTGTAGGACACACATCGTTTTCAAATATACCCAACGTAATTTTCTTTGAGAAAGTTATTTACTGATATATATATATATATATAAATTAATGGCTTCAAAAGTACAGTTCAGAACATATTTTTTTGAGAAACACTAAATGACATTTTTTTGATATTTTAAATAGATAAATGTCAAGTTATTGGTTAAGCTAATTTGGCTGTTGTCATTTTCCTTGGGAATTTTGAAATGCTGTCTTTAAAATACAGAGAGAAAAATTTATTTATTTTTTCTTTTAAGCTCAGGTACAATAAATAAACAAATTCATACATACAAACATACATAGAATGCACATTTGATTTCTATTCATGAATAGCACTTTATTATAATTCAAATACTAACCATATTGGATAACATATATAGTCATAATTTTACAATCTAGAAGTTAATATGAAGTAGACTTTATGCTTGAGTTCATATAAAACAAAGTTTGATGAATATACATCAAACTTTACACAATATACAAATGTGTGTATAGTTGTCAATTTTTAACAGGTCGTATACTGATTCATGTAATATGTGAAAAAAAGAAAAAAAAAACAGAAGTTTTTGTTATCAATGTATGTAAAAGTAAGACAAGCCCCTTACATTTGTGAGTAGAAAATGTGGGGCCGCCTGGGTGGTTCAGTCAGTTAAGCATCTGACTATGGCTTAGGTCATGATCTTAAGGTTTTTGATTCAAACCCTGTGTCAGGCTCTGTGCTGACAGCTCAGATCCTGGAGCTTGCTTCAGATTCTGTGCCTCCCTCTCTCTCTACCCCTCCCCAGTTCACACTCTGTTTCTCTCTGTCAAAAATAAAATGAACAATTATTTTTTTTTGTTACAAGAGTAGAAAATGTGAATGAAATTTTAAGCCATTATTGCTTAAAGAAAAAATAAATTAAAATGAAAATCATGTTAACTTCTACCAATGTGTTTAACATATATATATTTCTTTTTTTTTTTTTAATTTTTTTTTCAACGTTTATTTATTTTTGGGACAGAGAGAGACAGAGCATGAACGGGGGAGGGGCAGAGAGAGAGGGAGACACAGAATCGGAAACAGGCTCCAGGCTCTGAGCCATCAGCCCAGAGCCTGACGCGGGGCTCGAACTCACGGACCGCGAGATCGTGACCTGGCTGAAGTCGGACGCTTTAACCGACTGCACCACCCAGGCGCCCCAACATATATATATTTCTGATTAATATATATTTCTGATATATTTTCTGATCAGAATATATATATATATATATTCTAATTAGTATGCATACCTGAATATAATATTATGAATATATATATTTTTATGACTAAATACTATGGCTTTAATTATAACCCAATGAGTTTTTCCATTTCTGAAAAATGTTGACCCTATATTTCTCAATACTTCCCTTGTAAATTAAACTATAACAAGGAGACAAAGTTAAATACCCCAAGATTTTGGTTTTTATTTAAAGAATATACTCTGAGTCACTTTGTTAAAATGATTGGACGATATAGTTGCTGTAAGAGTGGGTAAACTCAATTGTTCACATTTGAAATGAAACAAATGAGTAGCAGTATTACATGGTTTAATTCCCATTAGAGCCAGGAGAGATACTGAAAACATTGACAGTTGTTTTGGCAATGGCACTGACCAACGAGAGTCAATTCACCATCCCATCAACATGGACACAGGAACCCTTTAGAGACAACACTGGCCGGCAACAGGTGGCCAGGATATCATAGCAGATCAGCTGGAATTTTATTCTAAACGTACGTAAGATCTAGATCCTCTTGAGAAAAGAAGCGCAGAAAGATCAGGGAGCATACCCAAGAAAGTAATCCATTTTGAGTATTTTTTTAAGTGAGAGATAGAAGGAAATATCTAATAGGAATATTCATGCTTCATACTTGATATTACAAGGATAAGGTTTTGCTTATTGGCATCTGTCGGTCCATTTACTTTGAATGTATAAACATATATATGTATAAATATGATTACACGTGTAATTTTATGTCAACTCCCCAAATCCTCTCTATCTAAGCATATAGTCTGAAGGCATGCTGGCCCAAAGCGAACAAGGGCTGTCTGCAAACATTGAGGGCATCTCTATTAGTATTTGCTTACTGAATATTATTAACCTAGTGCGCTAGGTACAGTTACTTGTGTGAACATAAAGCAATGAAAACACATGAGATGACACTAAATGTTATACAGGGGATTATGATGATAGGATGTGGTGGTAGCAGGTGGTTGAAGGCTACATGACTTCAAGTGGTCACAAAAGATCTCAGATAGGATGTCATGCTCAGATCTTACCAAAATTAATTTAAGAGGGTTTCTCACCGCTAGTTGCTGAGGTTACAAAAACTATCACCTGAGACATCGCTAAATTATCTTTCTTGAGTTCTGACACCTTCTATTTGTGAGTTATCATGAGTTCTGGCATTCGTTTAATTGCTTCTACTTTCTTCACCTCCTCACCCCTACCGCCAAGCCCAAGCTGGACCTTCTTCTATGATAACATGTTGGTTGTCCTTGCTTTCTGATTCTGGACACCACTGCCTTGCTCATTTGCTTCCAGTTGGTTTTGCACCTTCTTTGTTACCAGTCCTGCCTTCGTGCACAGCTCAAGATTTGTGATCAGAATCTCTTGCCTTATCTCTCCTATATCTCGAAGCACATATCTATGAAAAGGTAGGCATGGGTTTGCCTTTTATTCTGAGGGTTCTTTGCAGAACCTAAATATTTTCCCATTCTTACATGAGTCACACACGTGACTCTGTGAAGTGTTTACAAGTACTGTTTCTGACATACTGTTTTAGTGCCTGTCTTCTTATAAAACTGATGATTTGGGCTTTGATTGAGAACATGCATTTTGCAGCCCCCTTTTAAAGTGGCTACCTTCCTGGAAAAGTTCTACTCATTTATCAAAACTACTCAAATATAACTTCCAATCTCATGCTGCCACTTACTTCTTCTGTAATAATGAGGGGCTTCTTATTTTGTATTGGCGCTTTGTAGCTAGGACTGTCCGACTTCAGTCATTTCATTGCCCTAACTGTTCACATGTCTGTCTCTTCCACTCTTCTGTGCCGCCCTAGACGGAAGGTGACACTGACTGCTTATCCTTGCATACCCCTGCCTGCTGCTGTATGAAGTAGGAAAATCAAGGCCATTATTCCTCTTCTGAAGGCTCACTTGAAAGTACATTCTAAGAAGGGGTTATTTATATATTTGTGAAGACGCTTTTAGCAATAAATGGAAACTCAAATACTAAATCACCCCAATGTGTATAATTGAAATTTCATGACTATCTCTTTTTCATTGGTATGAAAATTCACAAAGATATTTTTGGGTGTTCAAAGAGTAAGCTATACAACATTGGAACAGCTATAAAACATAGCTAAAACAAAACAAAACACTTGGTAAAGAACCTCAAAGAATATAGAATAATTTGTCTTCTGGTTGTCAGTGTAATTTTTTAGCATGTAACAGACTAGTCTTTATTATAATAACACAAGAAAAATAAGCCTGTGGTAGAATAATCTTATAATACGGTGTAGCCACCGAGGCTCATTTATTATTTGACCCCCGAGATTGTTATTATTACCTCAGGGGGACTTAAAATTAATTACTCCAAGTTCAAATTTAAGGAATATAAACTAAAGAAAAGCATGCCCAATTACCATTAATTTAATAGGTATTAATTACATAGGTTATGTTTAATTGGTAGTGCTTTTAAACTTTATCATAGGAAAGATACTAAATGCCATGCAAGCTTTTTATAGCAATCAAGTATTTTCTGAATATTCTTGGTAACAAAAGGTAGAGAAGTAGTAATTTTAACTTTCAATTTTACCATCATACCTGAGGTTTATTAATGGTCTATCAAGACGGTTATGATACACACTTACTATTTGCTGTTAAAACGTGCATTAGCAGAAATAGAGTAGATTGAAAAAAATTATTTTTGATAGACAATAGTATTTAGCCTTATCAAAAATATGTAGTTCATTAATAAGTAACTAGTATATATTTGCTTTATTTTAAGCAGTTGATGTACTGCTATTTCTTCCTTCTGGTAATAAAATTCACCTTGTTAGCAATCAAGGTCATTATTAAAATCACAGCAAGGTTATGTAATGAACTGCATTAGTGTGTAGTAGATTTTATATATTTATATATCTGTATAATTACTTTAAAAACATTTACAACTTACAGTCTCTCTATAGTACTGAATGACTTCAGTGTTTAAAAAGTGTTACCGATTCCTTGTGTGCTTAACTCAACCAGGAAATAACTTCAGCGTTAATGAGAGAGGAATTTACTGAAATTATCTGCAAAAACATGACTGAATGACATGGAGTCAGTATAGGTGATCCATTAAAAGTCTGAGGCTTCTAATAGTTTGAAGCATAAGGATAATTAATTGTTAGAAAATCTTGTTAAGGTAACAGAATTTTTCTTCCAAACCGCAAAACCATATCCCATAAAATGTATCTTCACTGATAAGGCACATTTAGAATAATTCTCTTTTTCATGTTATAAACAAAGTTATAAATGGTACAATACAGGAATTAAACTTTGGAGCCACAAGAAGACAGGAAGGAAGCTTAAATGCATAGCACTAAGTGAAAGAAACCAGTCTGAAAATGCAACATACTGTATGATTCCAACTGTATCTACATTCTGATTAAGTTTTCGAGTGATGGTGGAGGGTTCAGAGCTGATGGCCAAGAATGAATTCTTGAAGATGTCTTTGGTGCAAATAAGTGATTTTATTTAAGCACGGGGACAGGACCTGTGGGCAGAAAGAGCTACACTGGGGTCATGGTGACAGGTAACTGATTATATACCCTCAGGTTGGGACGGGGTTGGGGATAGAGTAAGTCTCCAAGGAATTTTGGAAGGAAGGTTTCCAGGACCTTGAGGGACTAGGTTAGGAAAACGCCATTTATTACCATTTAGTAAAACCTCAGTCATGAGACCCTTAGGGTGTATATCAGGGGGCTATAAGCTTGGAGTACGATTGCCAGCACATATTTTGGGGCAGCTGAGATAAAGGAAGTAGACTTACAGGATCTTTGAGGGATCAGGATAATATTAAGCTAAGATTCTCTTTTTCCCCTAGCAAAATGTCATCATTGAGGCAGCTGAGCTCTTAGAGCGGGGTCACTCTGCCTGTTTCAAGGACTTGCCAATGGGCTGTAGGCAGTAGGGGGGTTTAATTTTCATTTGCTTTAGTTTCCCACATCACTGTGGCAAGCACTTAAAACCCTTTCCTTTATTCTTGGGTAGCCAGGAGTATCCAAGGAATATCACACATATTCCACCTGGGGGTGGTGTGTGTGCCAGTCTGTACATTGTCCTCCGCTTGCCCCACACTCCCTCATCAATTCTAGAAAAGACAAAATGATGGAGACAGAAAAAGATCAGTGATTGGCAGGTGTTAAGGGTGAATAGATGAACTCTAGAGGATTTTTAGGGCAGTGAAACTGCTCTGTATGATATTATCATACATGTCTTTGTACCTTTGTCCACACCCACAGAATATGCAACACTGAATGAACCCCAATGTAAACTATGGACTTCAGATGATAATGATGTCAATGTACATTCAATTTGTGGCAAACATACCACTCTTGTGGAAGCTGTTGGTGTCGGAGGAGGCTGCGGGTGTATGGGGCAAACAGTAGATGGAAGTTCTCAGTGCTTTCTACCCAATTTTGCTGTGAACATAAAACTTCTCTAAAGTGGGGTAGAGGGCAGGGAAGAATTTCCAGAATAGCAGAGTAAGGAGCTTCATTGTCCTTCTCCAGTTCTACCTCAGTGCTCTATTTGGGGCAGGAAGCCAAGAAGATCAGATTACATTCCCCTCCCAGCATTCAGCATGAGACTACATTTACCTTGTGAGGGGAGGCTGCCCACTTTCCTCATTCACCCAGCCCTCTTTGGCAGACTTAATGTCAATCAAGCGTGATTGAAGATTGTGTTTCCATTTTTCCACCAACACTGCCAGATAGACCTTGAAACATTTACTAGAGATAAAGAAGGGTATTTCATAATTATAAATATGTCAATTGTCAAGACACTACAATTATAAACAAACATGAACCTAGAAACGGAGTCCCAAAATTCAGGAAGCAGAAACTGACAGAACTGAAGAAAGAAATATACAATTCAACAGTTATCACTGGTGACATCATACGGCCACTTCCAACGATGAATAAGACAATGAGGCAGAAGATTAAAAAGGTAAAAGAAAGTCTTAACACTATAAACCAATAAGGTGTAAGACACCTATGGAATTCACCACACTCAAAGCAGCAAAACTCTTTTCTTCACAAGTGCCCATTGAACATTCTGTAACATAGACAAATGCTAGAACTTAAAAGTAGCATAAATAAATTTAAAAGGCTTGAATTTTCCAAAATATGTCCTCTGAAAAGAATGGAAATACATGAGAAACTACTAACAAAATGATATTTAGCAAATTCACATGTATGCGGAAATTAAGTGCACATCTAAATAACTAAGGGACCAAAGAAGAAATCACAAGGAAAATAAGAAAATATTTTGAAGCAAATGGAAAGGAAAATGCAACATACTAAAACATATGGCATAGAGAGAATTCCTTTCCTCAAAAGGAATTTATGGCTCATAAACATTATATTAAAAAAAGGAGAAAGGTCTCAAATCAATAACCTTCTAATTTAAAAAAAAAAGAAAAAGAAGAACAAACTAAACTCAAAAGAGACAGAAGGAAGAAAATAATAAGGATTCAAGGAGAAATAAGGGAAATAAAACAAGAAAAGCAATAGAATTAAATAAAAAGTCAAATCTTTGTAAAAATCAACAAATTGGCCATCCTGAGATTGTGTAAGAAAACAAAGGAGGACACTCAAATTCCTAAAATCAGGAATAAAAGAGATGACATCACAATGGAACTTACAAAATTACAGAAGGTAATAGTATGATAGTAATAATATAAGGTAATAGTATGGACAACTTCATGCCAGCAAAGCAAAACCAAAGTAGAACAGAAAATCACATAAAAAAAGAACAGATACATAAACATTTGAGTCGGGCATGCAGGTTCTGTTTTCTGTTGCCTATTTCTAATAACTACTTAGGGAAATTACATGTAAAAATATAATATTTGGTCCTTGATAAATTCCACCTCTGAATGTCTACGACTATACTGCCACTCTGCTCCCTCTGTAGACTTAATTATTGCCTAACTCACATCGACTAGTTATTGCTAGATGAACTTGCCATAAGTGAATATACGATTGTCATTGAAACCAGGGCCTTTTTGAGGGTGTAGAAGTTGTTGCTATCAAAAGTATGTGGATACAACACTTAACAATTACCATTCCAAGCACACCTACCAGCAATAAGTTTCAAGGCAACTTAATCGTGTAATATTTAAAGCAAGTCCATGTGCCGTGTTGAATAAAAAAGAATTAGGGGCACCTGGGTGGCCCATTTGGTTAAGCGTCTGACTTCGGCTTATGTCATGATCTCGCAGTCCGTGAGTTCGAGCCCCACATCGGGCTCTGTGCTGCCATGTTGGAGTCTGGAGCCTGCTTCAGATTCTGTGTCTCCCTCCTCTCTCTGCCCCTTCCCTACTTGAGCTCTGTCTCTCTCTCTCTCTCTCTCTCCTTCCAGAACAAATAAACATTAAACAAAAATTAAAAACTTATACAAAAGAATTATATTAATCTTGTATAAAGCTCGAGAAATGTATATACAGTCCAGCATTTCATGTCCTGTACTTGGAACAGAGTTATGGATTCAGAAGCTATCAATCTCAATAGCATACAAATAGACACAGACCTTTATGTTGCAAAATTGGTGAAAGTACCAAAATATTTCTTAGCTTTAACTTCAAACAAAACTACCTTCTATTTGCTAAATGCCAGGAATCTTTGAAATTCCGAAAAAAGTCAGAAGTCCTTTCAAGCCTGCATAAAAAAATATTATCTTTAAGAGATCATTTTTCACAGTCCTGAATCCCCCAATGAGATGCTATTTTCTTCAGATAAAAGTGTGTTTTTTTTCTAATGTGTCCTTGACCTTAAAATTAGCTTCCTTCTTGAAATTTCCTTTAACTAATTGTACTAAACAAGGCACAATGAGAACAGACGTGAGCCATATGTGGTCTCATATGTGGCTTGTATTTCGTGTGAGACGGATGTAAGATAAATAGAGCATATCTTTTTTCTTCTCATATATGACCCATGCATTTTCATCCTAGAAAGCCTGAAATGTGCTCTAATACCTGGTTGTATCTTTCCAAACACACTTCTGAACGAAGCTGGAGCCGCAAATCTTTAAAAACAAACAAATGGAGAAAAACAGACAGAAATGTTCCTTAAAAATGGCATGGTATTACCTATTTTTACTTTGAAATGCCTTGAAATTTGTAAGCAAGTTTTATCAGCCCCTCATTTTCATGTTAGGTGGGATATCCATTGTGAAGGGGTTTGTGAAAGTATGTGACATTATTGCTGTTTATAAAAGGATAGACATCTCTTTGCTATTTGGTATTGTAGTCATCTTGTGATAACAATTTTTTTAATGTTTTTATTTATTTTTGAGACAGAGAGAGACAGAGCATGAGCAGGGGAGGGGCAGAGAGGGAGGGAGACACAGAATCCAAAGCATTCTCCAGACTCTGAGCTGTCAACACAGAGCCTGATGCAGGGCTCGAACTCGCAGACTGAGATCATGACCTGAGCTGAAGTCGGACACTTAACCGACTGAACCACCCAGGCGCCCCTTGTGATAACAATTTTTATTTTGGGGCTATATATAGCATAAGTTTAAGCCATCGAAATAAATCTTTACTAAGTATCTGTTTATGGAATGAATACATTGAAATATTTAACATTGAAATATTTAATTGAAATATTTAAATATTTCAAAGATGAGCAGGCCGTACTTACTACTTTTGGTTGAAGAACCTACATGAATGACATGAGTGAAGAAAGATTCGATGTCACTTCATGTTAGTATCTCATCCATTTATTACGTATTTACCTTATGCTAGGGGCAGTTTTTAGGCATTGGGTATCTAAAGCCAAACACAGCAAATTACATTTTAATTAAGAAAACAAACAATAAGTAAATCTTTATACACATAGATACAGATATAAACATAAGTTTAGGGATAGACCTAAAACCATGGAAACACATAGAGATAGATGCAAAATAGAGACATGATTATAGATAATGGTCATTATAGTAAGAAGTCAGTCTGGGAGACTGGAGACATATGGAAGCTAATTCTATGATGCTTGATAATCTTCCTTCTCACAGAAATGTTTTCTTCTTTCTGAGGTTAAGTGTTGCCAAGTTGAATTACGAAAGAGAATTTCTAAAACTCTTAACATTTCAAAAATAACTGAATCTTTCATACATACATTTGTCCTTTTTTTCAGACTGTGCAAAGATGATATATCCCTGCTTTCTGAAAGTGGGTGTGTCGCTGCCTTTCAGTTAGTCTTTATTAAAGATTATATTCATTTATGTCCTATTCCTCTGCCTGCTTCCAAGTCATAGGGATTTTTTGACATTTACGCTTCATACATTTAAGGTCTTACCTTATATCTAGATTAGCACTGGCCATGTTTTATACGCAATAAATACCTGATGAATTTAACCAAAATGATTTCAATTAATTCCAAAAGCCTCATTACTTGAAATGTTAGGAAAAACAATTATAGTAAACTTGGAAAATATACATATATAATTTGGTTTTTACTAGTTATGTAAAATAATACTTTATTGAATTATTAAGGGGGGGTGTAAATTTAGAAGTAATTTTAAGCAGCAGCAGCTTCCGATTAGTCCCCAAATTTATTTCTGAAAACATGGTAACAGATTAGGCTGTGCCTTTTCCATCCTATAAAATAAGTGGAGAAGCTTGTCCTTTGACTGCTTGTTTATTGACTTGGGACACAAAGCCTGGATAGCTCAGTCTGTAGAGCATTGGATTCTTAGTCTTTAAGATGTGCTGGCACTACTTTGGTTAATCAGAGAAGTCAACAATGTGAAGAACCAAAGAAAACTAGCGACCATAATGTCATTGAAGGTGAAAACAATGGGATCTTATGTAGTTACTGTGTTTACTATTCTGCACTTGATCTTAGCCAAAAGGTGGAGAAGCGATGTGTGTTTACCATTCTGGATTTAAAAGATAGTTTACAGTTCTTTGGAATAACATCCATCCATATCATCTTTCCTGGCAGTGGAGAGGTGGAATGTCCAAAAATTAAAAACCCAGTTGTTACTGGAAATCAACAGGCATGGACAGCATCCATCAAAAGGAGAGACTCAGGCTAAACCCAGAGTTGGCAGAAATAAATATCTGTACAGATTGTTAATGTTTGTTATGAAATATGTTAGCAATATCCTATATTTTGCTTAATATTTATTGTTTGTATTTTTGAGAACAACAAATAGAAATGTTAATGAAAAATTTGAATTTGAAATATTTTTTGGAAGATAAGTTGTGTATAAAGCATGTATTGGCTGAAAAAAGAAAGAACGTGTCGTTAAATAGATACCAGTATTTTAGGAAATCATGGAAAGACATAGGATGTGCCTCTACTTTTTCTTTTCAAAAATAGAGCTTGCTTTTACTAGACTCAAATTTATATTTCAGTGTTGCTTTTATTTTGAAAACTATGACAATAATATTGATTTGACATCTTGCTCAAGAAGTTCAACTTTATCCCCCAAGTGGAGGCAATGTTAAAGCAAAGTGATCCCATAGTAATTTAACACTGGGGAATTTGGGAAGGGAAGGGAAGAAAAGGACTGGAAATTGAAAGACAAAGAGTACAGAGGGCTGAAGGTACCAGTAGGTCACGTTCATTTGTAATCTCTTGATAGATTTTGCGTCGGAAATGAAAATCCTAATGAGGCAAAAAGCAAGCAAAATAACTAAAGCGAAAGCCACACACATCTTTCCTTTGACTAATGGAAATGCATCTTTCCTTTAGAAAGTTTATAAATAGCCACTAAGATATAAAGGCAAAATTGATACGAAGGGATGCTTAAATGACAAATGTGACTTAATCATCATTTGCGCACGAGTAAGCGGCTCATGTATCATTTGTAGTTTTTGAAGACTGTCTTACACACGAACACTTCAGTGACAGAACTGTATGAACGTGTGAACGGTTCAAGAGCAACGTGATGTGTGGCGTCAGGAGGCCTTAATATCTGTACTGAACCACGTAGTGCACTATTTAAATAGTTGGCCTAGTAGTACTGATCGGGAACATGAAACAGAAGACAGATCTCCAGTGAGGAAAAAAACAAATCTGTAATACTAAAACCAGGATGTTAAGGGAAAGTTGTACTTCTTTCTTTAAAGAGAAATTAAATCATTTATCTAGGATGATCTCTGCCTACGACAGATCGCCTCACTTCAGGGAAATAATCCAATGTCAGCAAATAACACTAAATCATAGTCATTGTCATCTGTATACTGAATATTTCACAGGAATTATTTAAGATAATTGGATATACAGCGGCATTGGTTTCCAATTAGTATCTGGAACTGAATGTGATAGGTGCAAGATAAATAATACTTCTCAAATAGCTTAGAAATGAAAAGTTGAAAAGTTATGCAAACTAGCTGGTTTGCCTGACATGTAATAGATGCTTACTGAATGTTGGTCCCTTCATGTTAAATGCTAAATGTAGCAAGAATCTCAAACTTCATAATGTCTCCTTCAGTCTTCTGCCCTATGCTCTATTCGCATAGTCCAAAATACTGAGCTGCTTGCATCTGTTCACTTGGGTATTTATTCAATTAAAATTATGGAACATTTATGTGTCCGAGACCATGCAAGGCTCAGAATATAAAATGAACTACCCTCACATTCTTTAAGTTCTCATGATCTTTTTCTCTCTTTTTAAATTTTTTTTAATTTTTTATTGTTTATTTTTTAAATGTTTATTCTGAGAGAGAGAGAGAGAGAGAGAGAGAGAGACCGCTCGCATGCACGTGCACGAGCTGGGGAGGGGCAGAGAGAAAGGGAGACACAGAAATCGAAGCAGGGTCCAGGCTCTGAGCTGTCAGCACAGAGCTTGACACCGGCTCGAACTCATAAACTGCGAGATCATGACCTGATCTGAAGTCAGACACTTTACCGACTGAGCCTCCCAGGCGCCCCTAAGCTCTCATGGTCTTGATGAGGGACCACAAGGCAAGCTGAGGACAAACCACAAGCTAGCACCCACCCCACCTCCCCCTAAGTGGGGTATGTGTGATATTCCTCAGGCACTTCTGGCTGCCCAAGAACAAAGGAAAGGAAAGGAAACAAATGGTTAACTGATAGAGATCACAGCCATACAGGACAGGAGTCTCCATCAGTTTACAAAGGTCTTAGTCAATTACAAGAAAAAGGCAATCTGATCAATAGCCTAATCTCCAGAACTCTATAGACTCATTTTCCTGGAGCCCCTAATATCACCCTCCCCCCTCCATCGTGATGTGGGGAACAAAGGCAAGAAGGAAATGGCAGGTAAAATTAAAATTCCTTATCACCTGCAGCCCATTGACAAACACTGGAGGCAAGTATAAAGTATTAGCATTTCTCCAGGAACCCCCTACCGTTAGTGCCTTACTAGAGGAAGAAACCTTAGCTTGACAATAGCAAGGCCTCAGGTATCTTAGGAGTCCTCGTTAGCACATCAAAGTCCTTCTGGAGGCCTCCCTTGTGCCTTCACCTCCCCAACTCCACAGTATAGAACCAGACACTCTTCACAACCCCAGTGCAGCTCTTTCTGCCCAAGGGTCCTGTCCCTCTGCTTTAATAAAATCACTTTTTGCACCAAAGATGTCTTCAAGAATTCTTTAGTGGCCGTCAGCTCCAAACCTTCCACCGCTCCAAAACTCCATCGATCGGATAAAAATCTGAGGGGAATTATGACTTCCGGTTATCATTATTTGTACATGTATTATTTCTTGCATTTATTGTTCCTACTTGATTATTTAAAGAAGAAACTGAGGGAATATGTTGAGATGAGGAAAGCAGGAGTCGAATAGGTGGATTGAGGAGAGGTGTGGACTTCCTAAGCAGTGAGAGGGCACGAATCATTAAGAAGAATTAACCTAACAATGTAGAGCCAATTAGAATGAATAAACAATATTTTCTTCAATGTCGTCATTTGCATTTACAAGCTTACTGGGTCAGATTGGTAGGAAATCTATTAGCTTATATGTGATTGGTAACTATGGGAATTATATCAGAATTGCAGTGAAGTGTGTTGGATTTCAAGTGATTTTCACCAGGCAGGTTTAGCCAGCATAGTGCCAAATGATAATTTCCATTAGGGCAAAAACCACACAAACAACCAAAACACTTTTAGCATTATGTTGTGACAAGGAATACCAAGTACCTTCAAATGAACGCTCTCTTCCAAATCGGGCACCCACGCCTTGTTGGTCTGATATGTGCTTCCTTTAATTTCAGCCCCCCACCTTCGAGCTTCATTTAATTTGCCTTGTCTCGGGGCTCTAAGAAACACATTGCCAAATTTTCCACATTTTGCATTGTTTAGTTTGAATATCTGTTCTAACATTCTCTGACGTCTTGGAGAAGTTCAAGTTACTTCTCCATATTCCAGTTTTTGGTAGTGTTTGTGTTGGAAATTTTCAGAAGTTTGAGAATGCAAGTTTCCCACATCAATTCCATTTTTTACCAGAAGCGTTGCAGCCCGAATAGCAAACAGGGTGCATCTGAATTGCAAACAGCAGTAACTTTTGATCCACACTCAAAAGTGATTTAGGAGTATGTGCCACTTGTACTCACAAAGATTGGAGCTTATAACAAAAGCTCTGAGTGTTACCACTCAGCAGAGATATTTAGGATTTTAGAGCAGAGTATGTCCAGGCACAGTGGTGTGGCCCAAGCCATTTGAGAGATAATTATTGCTATCGATCATTAATTGAAACTACTCTTAGGACTGAAAGACATAATCTTGAAACCTGAGGAATGCATAGAGTCTTGGGTAGTGCTAGAGAAACAGTCGAATAAGAAAGGTGGCTCCCCAAAGATCTCCAGAATGAAATGGAATTGGTTTATACAGGAATGTGCTACAGGAGGAAGGCAGTGAGGTACTCATTGTATATCTGAGCAGGCTGCCTACTTTGGGACCACCTAAGGAGCTGACTGGTCCTATTGCCACAGTGGATTGTATTTCTCAGTTTTTCAGTTGAAAGATTTTTTTCAGGAATTTATTTCACAGCAAAAATGGCGGTATCCTTAAGGTAGAATTAAAAAAAATACTTAAAAATATATATTTATACCTCACAGACTTACTATTCTAATATATTGTTCTTTATTGAACTTTGGAAATATCCTTTCTTGAAAGACATCTTCTCCTTTATCGTCTATTATCATCTGTGTATTAACCCTCAATTCTGTCCTTCACTGTGGCTTACTGTTACATTTCTTTTTACTTATTAACAATAATGGGATGCCAGGGGGAAAAAGACAGACGTTTAATGTCTCCCAGTGGAGCTTATAATACCATCTACAGCAATTGATAGTCACTTGAAAAACATTTTGTTAGCCTCATGCACTCATATGAGCCCTCATTGTACTCCCATCCTTTTCCCGGGTCACTGCTCTCCACCCTCCAAAGTAGCCAGTCCATAAATTGTTCAATATGAAATGTAGGGATTACAGGGCTCCTGGGTGGCTCAGTTGGTTCGACTTTTGCTCAGGTCATGATCGCATGGTCTGTGAGTTCAAGTCCTACCTACATCAGGCTCTGTGCTGACAGCTCAGAGCCTGGAGTCTCCTTTGGATTCTGTGTCTCCTTCTCTCTCTGCCCCCACCCCACTCTCTGTCTCTTTGTCTCTATCTCTCTCACAAAAAAAAATAAACATTAAAAAAAAAATTGAAATGTAGGGATTACAGATAAACAAGGGATAAAACTATTAATTTAATTATTCATTGGACATTTCCTATTGGATGTTGGGAATACTGAGTGGTTAAAAAAAAGAAAACACATTGGCGATTAATATTGACAACTGACTTACCAACATACTGTGAATTATGGACCTTATGATCAGTTTCACCTGCTTCAGTAATCTTGCATTCTGTGACATGCAGAGGCTAATAAATGAGCAGTTTATTTTTCTCAAGCTGCCACATGCACACTGGCAAAGAGTATTTGCCAATATTCTTTCTTTTTTTTTTTTTTTTCAATTTTCTTTGCACACATAGTATCAAAGGAGATATCACCAAGAGCTTCACCAAGAGTTCATTTTTTTTCCCCCAAAGGAATAAGACAAAACAGAACTTTTCTTAACATTAATACAATTACAAATCTAACTGCTTTGATATAGTTGGGCAGGGCAACTGAATTGTAACATCCTACCAGAACTGTAAGAATATTAAATAGTTTTATATGCTGATGACTGTCCAACACATCCTGTGACATGGAACGGAAAGATTCATTTGGGAAAGAAAGAGATTCTTCAGTTATTAGACACACTCTTTTTTGGGCAGAGAACAGACTCATTTTTGTTCCAGAAAAATTTAATAGGAGAAATCAGTGTATTTTTTTCTAATTTAACTTTTTTTTTAATTGATTGTTTTACCTGGAAGTGAAATCCATGTCTTTGGTATGATTCATCTGGGATAACACATCTCCAAATGTAGTATATTTTGAAAGTCATCTATTTCTAAGACCTAGATCTCAGAGCATTAGCTACCAGAGAGGCATTTCCATCAGAGTCTCATATGGGTGCTGTTCAAGGCACCCGGGTAGCTGATCTCTATGTCTGGTTCTGTTTTTATGAGGTATGAAATTTTGCATCAAACATGCGTCTTTAAAGCAGCCACACTTCGTCCATGCATTCACTGCTCTTTTATTGGAATGTGTATAATATATTTCAGGGAAATTTAATCAATAACATGGAAAATAGCATTTTAATGAATTGTCCAAAATACTATGTTTATATTACACAGAGTTTCTAGAATACAGTTAAAACTTCTAGTTAGTACCTACAAACAATTTAGGGATTTGCGTAAAATTGTATTTTTATTTTCTTACACACAGTAATACAATAAAACCACATCAATGGGGATTATATTACCTTATAACTCAAACTAATCTGAAGCTTACTCTCTGGACTTCTTCCCTAAAAAATAATTGGGAGTCTAAACTCTGGGAATATTGAGTTAAAAAAAATTCTGGTACAGGGGCGCCTGGGTGGCTCAGTTCGAGCCCCACGTCGGGCTCTGTGCTGACAGCTCAGAGCCTGGAGCCTGCTTTGGATTCTGTGTCTCCCTCTCTCTCTGCCCCTCCCCCGCTCATGCTCTGTCTCTCTCTCTCTGTCAAAAATAAACATTAAAAAAATGTTTAAATCTGCCACTATTAAAAAAAATTCTGGTACTCTTAATTTTTTAAAGAAGACATTATGGTTAAAGATCATAAGCAGCAAATGATGTTCTTTTAATAAGAGCTTTACTGAGTTATATTCCAAACAGTGCATAATTCTCCTACTTGAAGTCTATGATTCAAAGTTTTTTTTTTTATTTTTGTAATTCACAAGGTTGTGCAACCATCCCCCAAATCAAAGTTCAGAACATTTCTGTTTGCCTGTGAAGAAACTCTTTACATTACAGTAGCCCCCATTTTATTTAGATTCCCAGATCCAGTCCTTGGCAACTAGTAATCTCTGTAGATCTGCTTATCCCGACCATTTTGCGTAAATGGAGGGAATCCTCCCTCCTGCCTCTCTCTCTCTTCCTTTCTCTCTGCCCTTCCTCTGCTTCTGCTGTCTCTGTCTCTCTCAAATAAACTTAAAAAAATAAAATAAATAATACAGTTTATTGCATGTCAATTATACCTTGGTTAAAAATAGAATAACAAAAAAAAAGCAGAGGAACATGGGACATTTCATTAATGTTCTCCTTGATTCTGAACTCCCTCTTTGGCTAGAGACAGGCTATGGAATTAACCAAATACCTCATTTTCTGGCCCCTAACAGAAGTGGAACTGTCCTCTAGTTTCATAATCTTGAAATAATCTTGTCTGCAGAGTGTGGTGCCGTCCTGTTCTCTTGATTTTGCATACGCCAGGTGACACAGAGGAAGGTTAGTCAATGACAAGAAAGCTTGGGAAGGTCTCACCACTGCAAACCACAGAACACTGGTTGTCAAAACAGAGAAATCAAAAAGGTAGAAATGAACCTTTGGCTTTTTCTCCTTCCAGCCCTATTCCTGCATACGAGAAAGCTACAACTTGGACAAACTCATTATTTTAACCAGTATCACAGAAGAACTTAGACTTGTTAACACCCCACACTTCTTGTCCTGGGGCACAGGTCCCTGTCCATATAGGTGAGGGTACTGAGAGAATCACTGCCATCAATTTTGTGCTATCATTGATGATGTCAACTGCCAGCCACCATGCCCTTCTATAAATAAGAGCTATGTTTTGTTTCCATCAATGAAAAGGAATTGATGGTGTTAAGTTACGTTGGGAAATAGAAGGGATTTGGAGTCAGAAAGTGCCCTGAAAAAAAGTGGTAAAGAAGAAATGAAGGAATAGTTGGAGTTATCAATACTGTGTCCAGAGGATAAATGAATGTTTCATTGAGGGGCCTGACCAACACCGCTGAAGGACAGATGATCAAGTTGAAGCATCCCACATTCTGAAATCCTCTGAAAATTCTCTTTAATTTTCTGGGCCTTGACCTGATCCATCAGACTTTGGAAGTTATAGATGGCCCTGCCAAGTAGCAATCTATAGACTCTACATCCCTCGATGTTACTTGAAAAAAAACCACTGTCCCCTGAAGGACAAGCATTTGATGAAAAACTTTGACTGGTTTTATGAAGTGGAACACAGCTCTGAGAGACCCACACTTCCTTCTTCTTTTACTTGATGCTGATCCATGGGGAGGTATCTGAGTCCTGGGAAGGCTGTGTTTATGTGCCAGGGATCCTGCAGGATATACAGGGGGCGTGTGCTCACCTTAAACGCCTCAAAAAGCATAGCAAAACTGTGGTTGTAACACAATTATTTGGCTTTCAATATAATTTCATATAAAAATAGTGTATTCAGAATGAATGTTCTAAAAGTATATATATTTTTCCATGTTTGGAAAATTGATCTAAAAAGGAAGAAATCTTTAATTAAATAACTATCAGCTCTGAGAAAATGTTTGTCACCTTCTCTTGTATTTATTACTGTTACCCTAACAATATGGAACAACAGAGATTTTAAAAGTATAATGGGGGAATTCTCACAAACTCGCTACTGACTCAAGCATTTCAATTGTATTTCCCACACACTCAAAGTGGAGTAATTGCTTGTTTCAATAACATGATTTAGTAATGTCTAATGATTTTGTTGTTGTTTGTTGAATTGTTCCTGTAAAATCAAATACCAGTCAAATATTCCTAGTTAGCTATAGGTTTAAATTTCTTGGAATCTTAAAGAATTAAAATTATATCATGCTTTCCTTCGAAGCCTTGGAAATTTAATTTGTAATCTGTAGACACATTTGTAGAATATGTGAATCAGTGTTATAAGTATATGTGCAAATAATATTATACATATGGTTATATAGTAAGATAAAATAAAAATTAGTCACATGACATTTCATTATCAGAGATAGATTTCATTTTATAAAATTTAACATTTATCTACTACAAATCAATAACTTCTACAGTAGATTTAGGTAAACTTTAAATTGTTTTAACTGAACAAAATAAAACTTCACCTAATGACAAAACATTATTATATGGAATATTTGAAAAATTAATGGAAATATCTAATGATTTTTACCACCTTAAAATATGATGCTTTTCTCTAAATAACTGAATGTTATTCTGAAAGAATTTATTCTTATTCTGGGAGAATTTTTTTTTTTCCATTTCATTGGTGGATTATGTAAAGAACACGTAAAAGGATATAAGAGGCATTTTCCATCTTCTTGCAGTCCTAGACCCAACTAGTCGAGCATTTAACAGATACAAGCAACAACAGAAGGAGACAACAATTATCCTTTAAAACTACAAATGGAGTCTGAGAAGGGAATGCAGACCAGTCAAAGCCATTACTCAATCACTGTGTACACATTTCAGCACTGCCCAATACCCATGAGATTCACAACAATTGTAGTAGCCAGACTATTTATCATCTGTCTATAGTAGAGAAATCACTGCCTAGTAAGTCAACAAATTGGCCATGCTACATTTACATACATACATGTACATACATACATACAACAGTAAATAAATAAAAAAGTTAAAGACAAAAATTATTGGTAACGCTCACCATTTTTTTTTTCTGCCTCTTGTGTCTTGAGTCTTTTGCTTAAGTTTAGGTATAGAAGTAGCAGTATTTGGATTTCTACACGTAATTCTAAAAAGAGCATTTAATAGCCCTGGATGGACCATGGAATTTGCACTAATTAAGCATAGATGATCACAGTGTTTGAGTAGAGGAGACAGATAATTGGTTGTTTTAAAATTAAATTAATTTATATTCTATTGTATAGAATGTATATAGAAAAAGAGAAATTGTGATCATTAATGATGAATACACATATGTGGGTTTAGGTATGCATATCGATGCATATTAACATATATCAATGTATCTTATATGTATAAAATCAGTAATGGAGAATTAGAGTTCTAAAAATATGTTTACCCTGGCCACTGATTAGAGAAAAACCTACTCTTCTGGCTTAAAATATTCAAGATTGCCCCTGGGTTGCTCAGTCGGTTAAGTGTCCGACTCTTGATCTGGATTCAGGTCATGATCTCAAGGTTCATGAGTTCGAGCCCCGCATCGGGCTCTGTACGGAAAGTACAGAGTCTGCTTTGAATTCTCTCTCCCTCTCTTTCTGTGCCTATCCCACTTGTGCTCTCTCTCACAAAATAAATAAATAAACTTAAATAATATTCAAATGCCTGTCAATGACTGGAAATCTATTTTTTTAATGTTCTTTAAATATATCACAAAATCCTTTTATGCACGGTATCCCATTCTAATCCACCATGTAGTGACTCAGACCTGTGCTTTGAACGCTCAATGTTATAAAATTTCAGATGAAAATCGAGCATGGTCAATCAAGTGAGTGAATTACTCAGAAATTTAGCGTCTATATTTCATGCGAACAATATTGCTTACACCTTTTCTGTGTGCAAATCTCTGGAACAGTTAGGACTTTTTTTTTCCTTAATAAGAATATTTTAAAGCATGGTGAATATTACTTCAGAAGAGGAAAAAAAACAAAACAAATATTAAAGGAGCATAGCTACTCCCAGTGAGATTTTTGGATCTGAAAAAGTCAAGAGGTATTTTGAGAAGACAGCCGATACGTGTGTGATAAGGGGAATAGGAATAATTAAATAGGAGAAAGGCCTGTTTAAGGGATGATTTGTGAGTGGCCTACAGGAAAACTCTGGCATTCCAGGAGCACGAGTTAAACTGTTGGATTTTTGTAATATTTCCGCTGATGGATCGTCTTCTGGCTTGATAAAACAAACAAAAACTTGTACGTTTATGTTTAGACTTTGATAGTGGGATTCTGCGCAGCATATAGGGTCTCGTATTACAATGAGATGAACATTTAGTGGAAAGGAATCACTATAACTGCAACTCTTTGATAGAAACCATCTTCTTAACTGCATTTCCCAATGGGCTAAACTTCAGGTCGGCAAAGCCAGTGTCCCAGACCTATTTCTATGGCCGCCTTGTTTTGAGCCTTAGTCCTGGGTTCACAGTGATGACTGAGAACAGGAAGTCCCCTCCTCCTCCGCTGCTGCCTGGAATTGCTCTAATTTGTTCTGGTAATGGGCACCAGATGTCAGAGTATGAAAGGAAGCTGGACCGGGCAAAGAGATTGCCGTTCTGACCTTCTATTGAGTTCCAGAGCTCTTGCCCTTTTTTTGTCTTCTGTGAAAATCAAATAGTCACAAACGTACGGAATGAAGTGGGGACAGACTGTCTCCTGCTGCAGAAGCTGCCACGGCAGAAGAGAGACGGCTGCTCCACCCTGCAGGGGGAGGGTGGCATCTGATCTGTCACACTTCTCTCAGCTTCCCCCCTTTTTTTTGGGGGGGGGTGCAGGAAAAAGAGGAAGGAGGGAAGAGAAGAACCTGTAACCTCCATATCCTCAGACATATGTCCTGTGTCATGTGGCCACGTCTTCAAAACTGCATTCACTCAACTGGGTCTTTAGTGTCTCATTTTTAGTAAAGATGAGAAATGGGTCTGAGGTTTTGTTTTCCTTTGCCTTTTATTTTTCAATAACTAGAGGGCTAATTTTTGTTCTTTTTTTGCTCATATAATAGGTATGTAATTTATTGCATTTGTCACTCCATTTGTCCTGGTAACATGGTGTAAATCTGAAAAAGTCTCCAGGGAGTAAATCAAAGTGAACATAGTCTGATGCCTGTTGCCGTTGATAAGAGTACAAAGTGGTGATAAAGTCGATCAGCTAGGACGAGATTTACAAGTCGGAGCATTTAGATCTCATTTTATTAACTGATATGCTACAGGTTCACAGGGTTCCCTGCTATTTCTTTTCTGTTTGTAGTGAAGTTTATAATCCAAAGATTTTTAAATGGTAGTGTTGTTGTTTTTTTTTTTTTTTTGGTACAAAAGAGAAATTTCTGTTTCCAAGTAATGTTCCTACAGCAGGTGTCTTTCTTTTCTTCTATGAAGGTAAAATTAGAGGAGAGAAATACCATCCTTTATTGAGGGAATAAAAAAAAAGGTACCTTTGTCATCCAAACAGCATTTAATGTCATTTGAAATTTCAGACAAAGATCTAAAATTATTTTAAAATGTATTTATCCACTATGTTCTTAACAGTGATAGGAGGGATAGAATTTAAGCTTAGCAAGAAATGTGAGGCTTATGCAGAGGTTACTGTCCATATAAAATACTGTGCACCTTCATCTAATTAGACTCGTCACATTTGCTATTTTCCTCTTTGATTTTTGCCCCCAAAATATGAAAAGATCCAAGTACATTTTAGTTTTTCCTGAGGTTTTTCATAATTTTATAATGTGATTTTTTTTCAGTAGTATTTTGTTCTATTTAGGATTTCTCTGAGAAGAACAAATATTCTCTAAAGAAAGATACTAAAAACCTCTAGAAAACACAATTATCCCTGTAGGTAGCCCTAATTCTACTCATTAATGTTGCAAATGTTATAAAATTGTAAATGTTAATTTACTCATTCAGTGCACCCCCATGGCATCCAGAAGCATCTTCTATGGTTTGCTCTGCATGATCCCTGTGGGAAAACTAACCCATGTGCGGGGAAACACGATGGAGTATCAGGTCCCTGGCAGTAGGGACAGAAGGAAAGACGGTTCTCAAACCATGGTTCCCTCTATCCATGTAGCTTTCTTGACCTCTTTGACACTCACATCTTCTCATCTTTAAAACAAGATTAATATTTTTTATTCTGTAAATATTCATATGATATATTTGAGGAAGCCCTTGGAACATAATAGACACCCTAATTTTATTGGAAAACATTGTTAGATTTCAATGCATTAGACATTAGTGATCTCAGCCTGTTAGCTGGATTTGTACCATTTTGTGAAATTTATGAAAGTTTTATGGCTGTAAATGTCATATACACAGTTACTTATGAACAATTTCACAGTGTTACACCATGTTTTGACATCTCTTAAAACATATTTAATGGACTGAATGTAAATATCCACACCAGCAGCCACATTGCCTCTTTGGAATGCAGAGGAAAATAGATAAAAAACAACTGATATTTCTTCAGATTAAATGGCAGACAGAACTTCCCAGGTCCAAATATTTTTAAGTGTATGGCCATAAGGGGAAATCGACAGGAATAAAGTTAACCTGTGGTATTTCTTTCTAGGCTTTCGTTTGGAACATTCTACTTTCTCTGACTTAGCCTCCACACCAACTCTGCCTTTAAACACCACCCCTGCCTTTAAACAAGGCAGCACTCCTGGAACTGACCATTCCCCGTTCCATGGTTTTCAGGTTTTGCCAGTACTGGCTGTTGATGAGGCAAAAGGTGCTCATTACCCTGTGTTGTGTTGTTTTGTGTTGTGTTGTACTGTATTTTGTTACTTTCCTGCTGTTATTGTTTATTTAATAACTTAATTTGTTGTTCTTTTGTTTTTCAAATTTTTATTTAAATTCTAGTTAGTTAACATACAGTGTATTATTGGTGTCAGGAGTAGAATTTAGTGATTCATCACTTACATACAATACCCAGTGCCCATCCCAACAAGTGCCCTCGTTAATACCCATCACCCATCTAGCCCGTCCCCCACCCACCTCCCTCCATCAACCCTCACATTATTTTCTGTCATTATGAGTCTCTTATGGTTTGTTTCCTCTCTCTTTTTTCCCCCTCCCATATGTTCCATCTGTTTTACTTAAATTCCACATATGAGTGAAATCACATGTTATTTGTCTTTTTCTGACTGACTTATTTTGCTAAGCATAATACCCTCTAGCTGCAGCCATGTTATTGCAAATGGCAAGATTTCATTCTTTTTGATTGCCAAGTAATATTCCAGTGTGTGTGTGTGTGTGTGTGTGTGTGTGTGTGTGTGTGTGTGTGTGTATCACATCATCTTTATCCATTCATCAGTTATGGACATTTGGCTTCTTTCCATAATTTGGCTATTCTTGGTAGTGCTGTTGTAAACATGGGGGTGCATGTGCCCCTTCGAATCAGCATTTTTTTTCTTTTCTTTTTTTTAAATTTTTTTTAATGTTTTATTTTTATTTTTGAGACAGAGAGAGATAGAGCATGAGCAGGGGAGGGGCAGAGAGAGAGGGAGACACAGAATCCAAAGCAGGCTCCAGGCTCTGAGCTGTCAGCCCAGAGCCCGACGCGGGGCTTGAACTCACGAACCGTGAGATCATGACCTGAGCCGAAGTCGGACGCTCAACTGACTGAGCCACCCAGGCGCTCCTCGAATCAGCATTTTTGCATGCTTTGGATAAATGCCTAGTAGTGCCGTTGCTGGTTCACAGGATAGTTCTATTTTTAACTTTTTGAGGCAACTCCATACTGTTTTCCAGAGTGGCTGCACCAGTTTGCATTCCCACCAACAGTGCCAAAGGGTGCCCCTTTCTCTGCACACTTGCCAACTGCTGTTGTTTCCTGAGTTGTTAAGTTTAACCATTGTGACTCGTATGAAGTGGTATCTCCTTGTGCTTTTGATTTGTATTTCCTTGGTGATGAGGGCTATTGAACATCTTTCCATGTGTCTGTTGGCCATCTGGATGCCTTCTTTGGAAAAGTGTCCATTCATGTATTCTGCCCATTTCTTCCTTGGACTATTTGGTTTTTGGGTGTCGAGTTTGATAAGTTCTTTATGGAGTTTGGGTACTAACCCTTTATGCAATATGTCATTTGCAAATACCTTCTCCCATTCTGTCAGCTGCCTTTTAGTTTTGTTGATTGTTTCGTTCCCTGTGAAGAAACTTTTTATCTTGATGAGGTGCCAATAGTTCACCATTGCTTTTGTTTCCCTTACCTCTGGCAAGGTGTGTAGTCTAAACGTTGGTGCAGCTGAGGTCCAAGAGGTTGCTGCCTGTGTTCTCCTCTTGGATTTTGATGATTTCCTGTCTCACATTCAGGTGTTTTATTCATTTTGAATTTATTGTTGTGTAAGGTGTAAGAAAGTAGTTCAGTTTTGGGGCTCCTGGGTGGCTCAGTCGGTTAAGCATCCGACTTCAGCTCAGGTCACGATCTCACGGTCCGCGAGTTCGAGCCCCGCGTCAGGCTCTGGGCTGATGGCTCGGAGCCTGGAGCCTGCTTCCGATTCTGTGTCTCCCTCTCTCTCTGCCCCTCCCCCGTTCATGCTCTGTCTCTCTCTGTCCCAAAAATAAATAAACGTTAAAAAAAAAATTAAAAAAAAAAAAAAAGAAAGTGATTCAGTTTCATTCTTCCGCATGCCACTGTCCAGTTTTCCCAGCACCATTTGTGGAAGTGACTGTCTTTTTTTCATTGGGTGTTCTTTCCTGCTTTGTCAAAGATTAGTTGAACATATGTTGTGGGTCCTTTTCCGGGTTTTCTATTCGGTTCCATTGATCTATATGTCTGTTTTTGTGCCGTACCATACTGTTTTGATGATTACAGCTTTGTAATATAGCTTGAAGTCCAGAATTGTGATGTCTCCAGCTTTGCTTTTCTTTTTCAGGATTGCTTTGCATTTTGGAGGTCTTTTGTGGTCCCATACAGATTTTAGAATTGTTTGTTGTAGCTCTGTGAATAATGTTCATCACCCTCAATTTTAGACTCATTTTTTTTTGCTTTATTCTCAGGTTATGAATATTTTAATCATTTCCTCCCCATGAGAGGCTTTGTCTCCCAGGGTTTTCTCACTGCAACAGACAGACTCACTTCAAGTAGCCCTGTTTGTTTCTGCGAAGAGAATATCCATATATTGAATATGCTTTTACAATCTTCCTCATGACAATTTTCTTTTTCATATTTTTTTACGATTATATTTTCTTTCCCATCAGCAATCACTTCTGTTGGGAAGAAGACAACCAGAAGAAACGAAACTCTTATAATAAATTTATTCCAACTAAATCTGTCTATTTAGAGAGAAGCCATGGATCTCCAGGACTGACATAATAACACTGGAATACAATGCATAGATTTACACATATACAGATATGCTAATGTCACTTGGTAGTATCTTGGGAAAGTTTTAAAATAACATAAGGTCATTATGGTAAGCAAGCATTTGGGAGACGGCAGAAGGTCTTTCATTTAGAGAGAGTGCTCTTATTTATCACCTGCTTTACTCCCCCAGTGCCATTTAGTTCCAACAGCAATCACGAAATGAAAATTTTGTCCGAAAATTATTAACCATTGTTTCTCTACCCTGTCTCATTAGAGTCCTTTAGCTCTTAGTTAATTGAAAAAAAAAAAAAAAAAAAGAGCAAATATAGAAGAGCAGTAAAAATAACTGATATGTGAAATTGCATCTGCATAACACTGACAAAAATACAGCCGTTTCTTCTGCTTCAGCTTTCATCTGGTTAAGCAGAGAAAGATCAACCATCAGCACTGATTCTTGAATTCTTAAAAAAAATATAAAGAGAATACTTCTAAAAATATAATCTTGTTAAAATTGAAAACACACTATATTGCGTGTGTAGGAGCAGTCTGATTCAGGAGTTTTCTCTTATAAATAATGTACATAGCAGAAGGCATTGGTACAAATAAGCAAAGTGATGGAAATTAACTGCCATTAATCTTGGGTAGTGGAATCAACAGTGGGTTCAACTATAAAAACCACTAAGCATATGCTCTTGAACACATTACTCAAAATCCCTGGTGAAAGTTGCTTCCTATGATAAATGAGAAGGTTAATAGTGTTAGTATCAATTTACATAATTGATGCTTTAGCTTTCTAAGTTTTTAAAAACTAATTTGGTTTCTATAGCAATACTAGTTTTCTATAGGGTGATATATTATTTGTGGATGAGTTTGTGATAATGTACTTAATTATAAACTAATTTATAACTAAAACTGTCATAGGGAAACCTTTTGTCAGATAATCAGTAGATAAAAAAATCAATTTCTCTATTTTCCTTAGGAAAATGTTTTCCAGTTAACCTGTACTTGACAATTACCATGTTTTCTTTCATATAATACTTCTTTTTAAAACCCGTTCCTCATTGCCTTAAATGCTTTCCTTTTATCCTTTCTTCTCCTGTATTTTTTTAAGTTTATGTATTTATTTTGAGTGAGAGAGAGAAAAAGTGTGAACGGTGGAGGGCCAGAGAGATAGAGCGAGGAGAATCCCAACCAGGCTCCATGCTATTAGCTCAGAGACCCACAGGGGGCTCAAACTCACAAACCATGAGATCGTGGCCTGAGCCGAAATCCAGAGTCAGATACTTAACCAACTGAACCACCCAGGGCCCTTTCATTCTCCTTTCTTAAGGAAAAAAAAAATTGTATGATTTGAGGACTTTCTCTAAACAAACACACATAAAGAAATCTTTCCCACTGAAGAATAATGATGGAGGAAATTACTACTATTGGGTAAAGACATTTTTCCCCTCTCAGAAGGCTTAGTTATAATATACTTTTATCATTATGAAGAGATATAATAATCTATTAACATTTACTAATAATGGTGTTATAATCAACTTAGATAAGGCATTAAGATACAATCAGAAAATAATCTAATACTGCATTTTGGCAATCACTTTGACTCTAAGACAAATGCATGGTTTTAAAGGAAGATGAGAAACATGTCTATACCTATGACTATAAGATGGACCCATGATATAGTGGAGAATAATAATGCCTCTTCCCACCAATCACCATGGAAATAAACACAGGAATGGATGTGTAAGAGTTGCCTTCCTTTTCCAAGATTTTCTGGGTTGAGTTCCTTATGAAAAAATAAGTGATTTTAACTGTCTTGCAATGACATTATAAGGTTAACATGGATGTTGTCTGTGGCAACTTTTCATACATTCATAAAACCTGCTCAGGCACTCATATACACACACACAAAAAACCCCACACATTCCTACCTTCAACAAAAGAAAATGGACATAATGTCTGTAGAAACAGAAATAAAATAAACTAACTTGGACGTCCCAAAGAAAGTCAGCTTCACCTCTTTCTTTCCCTTATGAGTAAATAAATTACTTAAACTTGTCCTAGTTGGCTTTCAGTCACTAGACAAGGAAAGCCTGAATAGTTCATTTTTAGACACGAAACTCTGCTGCATTTTGGATCAACAAATAGAAACAAATATCAATGTGAGTTCTAAGTGTTTTGTGCTCATTACAGAGATTATTTACAAAGATCACTTGACAGTATATATGTTCCTGTGTAAGAGATAAAGGGAATAGTTTTCATGGTGGTTCACAGGAATTAGAGAAAGCCCTGAGTCCATCAGGAGCCTCCGTGGAAGATGTGGGATTTTATTTAAATTGAAATGAGGTCAAATATTAAGATTGGATAAAAAAAGGAAAGATTTATTCTTGAAGTCGGGACACTTAGGAGTACAGTCTAATAATAGTATAGTAGGATTAGGGATACTTTACAATGATTCCATGGCAACCATGGCATCTGCTGTAAGGAAAGTCTGAGGGATAGAAACCAAATATTCTTACACACATTTGAGGTCATAGGGCTCCTTCCCAGAAAAAGATGGGCATCTGTGGAGTCCTGAGGCTCTCTATATAGCCAGGGAGCCATGGATATTTACCTTAATCATGAAAGAAAAGGGACTGAGGACCAACTCCTGGAAAGGTACTAATGATTAAGGCACTTGGACAATCTTCACTCTCCTTGAATATGAACATATAGCCCAAATTTGCCTTAATGAAGGACATTCAGGATCACCATGGTGCAAAGTCAGAGTGCAGGCAGAAGTTGATACACACTGGTTAGAATAGACCAGTCAGTCCACAGGGACCCACGTGCAACCTGGTACATTAGGACCAGCTGAGGGATTGGGACTACAGAATGAGATAAGCCCTTTTGATTAGTCCCACTGTACTAGCCATAGTTATGCCACTGAATTACTGAGTGTCAAAACCAGTTATAACTCAGGTCTCTAATTTCAAATGGGAGACTCCGAACTTGGTGTTATGTCAAACAGGTACATTTGTAATCTTTGAAAATATTAAACTTTATCACAGCATATTCCCATTTGTGAATATGCTCACATGTAACTACTGACATGACATATACATGATTTTAGGTGTGTTAATACATAGAATCTGAAAGTCTTTATAAAAAAATAGTAGTAGTCTATGAGAGCTGGACATATGGGTTGTTAACATTGTATTCGTTCTTCACAGTTTTCTATAAAAAGTAAATATTTATGGTACGTACATATTGTGTTTATACGCAGGAAATATTTTCTTTTCCCATATATGGAAATTAAATTAATCTTTTGGTAAACATAACCACAATTAATGGTGTGCGACCTGATGTCTTGAGTTTGCATTCATCCATAGCTACCTATAGGTATATTTCCCCAAACTTGAGAGTGGGGATTCTCCAGCATCTCACAGTAACACTATATATAAAATTCCAGTGTGTTTTCTAGCACGTAGTAGGTCCTAAATAAATATCAGTTAAATCTATTTCCAAATCAACTGTATTTTTAGATATAACACGTTACCTTTTTCTCATCTTTAGGTTCACAGCTTGAAATTGCATAACCAAAAGTGATATGTCCAAAATACATGGAATCCATTTATTCCTTCTATGTTACTTCACGCAAAATTATCGCTCCCAGTCTCTCTCTGGCAGCGACTAACATCTGGAACAGGCTTTCTCTATCTTTTTGCATCATTGGAGCTGCCATTTCAAATCCCATCTAAAACCATATCTTTTTCTTTCTACTTCCATTATTGCATCCCATAATTACATTATTTAACTCTGTCAAAGGCACTGGGATACGGTTTTCTATGAAAATGCCTTGCACACAAATACAATGCAGTCACATACTGTTTTAAAATTAATTTCCTAGAAACGACTGTCCCCAAGTTAGAAATAATCTTGTGTTTATTAGCTTTCAGAAAACCAGCCATATACCAGATAAAATATTTTTAAAGATAGACAGATTTTTTAAAATGCTGGAAGGGTGAAAACAAAAGATACATTGCTTAATCTGTCAATGTTCTTCATACAGTATTATGCTGTGTCCGTATTCATTTGGTACAGAAAAAATTCATCGTCTACATCTGGGCTGAGATACTTAGTTCGGAGAGAAAACACAGAGAATAATAGAATCTCCTTGTATTCCTTTTGTGGCTATTTTTACCAAACTGTATGCATTTCAACCGAGATAAAGAAATTCTTTTCAAATAATTACATTTGTAATGTGGAAATAAAGATGATCCAAGTGAGAAAAAAAAAAAAAAAAAAAAACAAGCAAACAAAGGCCATTCATCCAGAGTTTACTATATATAGGAAGGAAGTCAGCCACCGTCACTTGCATTCGGCAGGGAAGCCAAGGCAGACAGGGAAGTGTGTAAGTTTCATAGTAGAGTAAATGGAAGGCTCAGGTATGCTCTGATTCGCAGTTGTGGGAGAGCTGTTGGCACACCAACCAGAGGCAGGGCAGTCCCTGTAATTGGCTTGGGGAGCGTGTTTGGCTTTCTCTGGTTGGCCCTCAGTTGGAAGCAGGAACGCACGTCAGGCAAGCTGTCGGTCATGGGCCAAGTTCTAACCTTCTGGATAGATCACCTCCAAGGTGGTTTGGCTTCCCGACTGGTTGCTGCAGAAACTGTGGGTCAAAGTTGTCACATCATATATGGTCTGCCCATTTGTGCATTAGTATGTTCAGCCTTTCAATTAATTCAAAATCTAAGTAGGATTTCTAAGTGAACGTAGGAACTTTGAAAATGAATATTAATGCTTATTTTTTACATCTATTTGTTTATTGTGAGGGAGACCGTGCAAACATGGTAGGGACAGAGAGAGGGAGAGAGAATCCGAAGCAGGCTTCATGCTGCCAGGGCAGAGCCCCATGCGGGACTCATTCCCACAAACTGTGAGATCATGACCTGGGCCCAAACCAAGAGTTGGGTGCTTAACCAACTGAGCCACCCAGGTGTCCCAAAATTAACCTTTAAAGAAGGTTTTTCTTGAGGACGATATATTTCAGTTCATATTTGAAGGAAAAGCAAGAACTAGCAGAATTAAAGGAATCGGGTTAGGGAATGGAAAAGAGCTTTTGAAACGAAGTGAGGACATTTTGCAAAGGCTGTAAAATAGGAACATGCACAGAATGTGGATAAGCAGAAAAACTTCGTGGTCATATTGACAGCAATTCAAATCTGTCTCCAGTGAGTTGGCTGAGGTGTGCTCAAACTAGAACACATACGGCTTTTCAGGAAGAGGGAGGGTCACGCACAGTTAGGGTTGTGAACCTAAGCCTAAGAATACTGAGATGGCACTAAAAGGATTGGTCAAATTAAATCTCTTCTTTTCAAAAGAGAATTTTTTCTACTTTTTCAAGAGTGGATTGAAGAGGAACATGAATTGAAAGCATTTAAACTCTTGCAGAACCTTCCATAAAATGTAAGGGATTAAACCATTACCAGTGGAAAAGGAGAGAGGTAGATAAAATAATGCTTCCCAAATACCAGCATATATATGAATGAACTACAGATGTTAAAATGCAGACTCTGCTTGGACAGAGTCTGGCGTAGAGTCCTGATAGTATACGTTTCTAGCAAGATCCCAAATGATGCTAATACTGTTAATTCAAAAACTCAACATTGGTATCTGAGCAGCAAAGGTTTCTGAAACAAAATTCGCTGATAAAATAATCTATCGAAACATGCACAAAATTTTAAATGAGTCAGTAATATGCCCTTATAAATTAAAGGAAAGTTAATTATAATAAAATATTAATTTCAGTATGAAAGTATTTGGATATGACCAAGATAGAAGACAGATAGTAGTTTTGCACCAGTATTTAAAGTCAATGCTATTGTTAGCTGCAAATACAGGCAGAAATAAACATGCTGTTTTTGTAATAAAGAAAACCGGCAACGTTGCCATTGTTGACCTATCTTTGCAAAATGTTCAAAAATTGTGAAGGCGTTCTAAATAAAATGCATTATCATCTTCTCTCCATTTACACTAGATTTCTATTTCTAAGGTATGTATGCATCCCGTGCGTTTAAAGTCATGCAACACTTCGTGTTTTTTCTGCAAAATGGAGTAAGGTTCAAGACTCAAAAATTATAAACACATATAACAGGTGTGAGACATTCTACATATTGTGCAGGGCAGAGGAAAATTCTTCATTCTTTGCACTGCAGACATGGAATATCCATGGCCCTAGTCAAATATTCTATTATTCTCTATTCCATCCCTAGCCTTATTTGCGGAGACTGTTTCCAGGCCTTTTTCGCTAATACAAACAACATTGCAAGGAAAATTGTGAGCACTTATTTG